>NC_089239.1:0-5000 GCF_963924675.1 Phocoena phocoena
ACCCTAACCCTAACCCTAACCCTAACCCTAACCCTAACCCTAACCCTAACCCTAACCCTAACCCTAACCCTAACCCTAACCCTAACCCTAACCCTAACCCTAACCCTAACCCTAACCCTAACCCTAACCCTAACCCTAACCCTAACCCTAACCCTAACCCTAACCCTAACCCTAACCCTAACCCTAACCCTAACCCTAACCCTAACCCTAACCCTAACCCTAACCCTAACCCTAACCCTAACCCTAACCTAACCCTAACCCTAACCCTAACCCTAACCCTAACCCTAACCCTAACCCTAACCCTAACCCTAACCCTAACCCTAACCCTAACCCTAACCCTAACCCTAACCCTAACCCTAACCCTAACCCTAACCCTAACCCTAACCCTAACCCTAACCCTAACCCTAACCCTAACCCTAACCCTAACCCTAACCCTAACCCTAACCCTAACCCTAACCCTAACCCTAACCCTAACCCTAACCCTAACCCTAACCCTAACCCTAACCCTAACCCTAACCCTAACCCTAACCCTAACCCTAACCCTAACCCTAACCCTAACCCTAACCCTAACCCTAACCCTAACCCTAACCCTAACCCTAACCCTAACCCTAACCCTAACCCTAACCCTAACCCTAACCCTAACCCTAACCCTAACCCTAACCCTAACCCTAACCCTAACCCTAACCCTAACCCTAACCCTAACCCTAACCCTAACCCTAACCCTAACCCTAACCCTAACCCTAACCCTAACCCTAACCCTAACCCTAACCCTAACCCTAACCCTAACCCTAACCCTAACCCTAACCCTAACCCTAACCCTAACCCTAACCCTAACCCTAACCCTAACCCTAACCCTAACCCTAACCCTAACCCTAACCCTAACCCTAACCCTAACCCTAACCCTAACCCTAACCCTAACCCTAACCCTAACCCTAACCCTAACCCTAACCCTAACCCTAACCCTAACCCTAACCCTAACCCTAACCCTAACCCTAACCCTAACCCTAACCCTAACCCTAACCCTAACCCTAACCCTAACCCTAACCCTAACCCTAACCCTAACCCTAACCCTAACCCTAACCCTAACCCTAACCCTAACCCTAACCCTAACCCTAACCCTAACCCTAACCCTAACCCTAACCCTAACCCTAACCCTAACCCTAACCCTAACCCTAACCCTAACCCTAACCCTAACCCTAACCCTAACCCTAACCCTAACCCTAACCCTAACCCTAACCCTAACCCTAACCCTAACCCTAACCCTAACCCTAACCCTAACCCTAACCCTAACCCTAACCCTAACCCTAACCCTAACCCTAACCCTAACCCTAACCCTAACCCTAACCCTAACCCTAACCCTAACCCTAACCTAACCCTAACCCTAACCCTAACCCTAACCCTAACCCTAACCCTACCCTAACCCTAACCCTAACCCTAACCCTAACCCTAACCCTAACCCTAACCCTAACCCTAACCCTAACCCTAACCCTAACCCTAACCCTAACCCTAACCCTAACCCTAACCCTAACCCTAACCCTAACCCTAACCCTAACCCTAACCCTAACCCTAACCCTAACCCTAACCCTAACCCTAACCCTAACCCTAACCCTAACCCTAACCCTAACCCTAACCCTAACCCTAACCCTAAACCCTAACCCTAACCCTAACCCTAACCCTAACCCTAACCCTAACCCTAACCCTAACCCTAACCCTAACCCTAACCCTAACCCTAACCCTAACCCTAACCCTAACCCTAACCCTAACCCTAACCCTAACCCTAACCCTAACCCTAACCCTAACCCTAACCCTAACCCTAACCCTAACCCTAACCCTAACCCTAACCCTAACCCTAACCCTAACCCTAACCCTAACCCTAACCCTAACCCTAACCCTAACCCTAACCCTAACCCTAACCCTAACCCTAACCCTAACCCTAACCCTAACCCTAACCCTAACCCTAACCCTAACCCTAACCCTAACCCTAACCCTAACCCTAACCCTAACCCTAACCCTAACCCTAACCCTAACCCTAACCCTAACCCTAACCCTAACCCTAACCCTAACCCTAACCCTAACCCTAACCCTAACCCTAACCCTAACCCTAACCCTAACCCTAACCCTAACCCTAACCCTAACCCTAACCCTAACCCTAACCCTACCCTAACCCTAACCCTAACCCTAACCCTAACCCTAACCCTAACCCTAACCCTAACCCTAACCCTAACCCTAACCCTAACCCTAACCCTAACCCTAACCCTAACCCTAACCCTACCCGAAGCCTTACCCTAACCCGTCCCCTAATCCTAACCCGTACGCTAACACTAACCCGTACCCTAACACGTACGCTCACCCTAAACCGTTGTCGTACCCTAACCTGTCCCCTAAACCGTCCCTGTCCCCTAACCCTAACCCTAACCCTAACCCTAACCCTAACCCTAACCCTAACCCTAACCCTAACCCTAACCCTAACCCTAACCCTAACCCTAACCCTAACCCTAACCCTAACCCTAACCCTAACCCTAACCCTAACCCTAACCCTAACCCTAACCCTAACCCTAACCCTAACCCTAACCCTAACCCTAACCCTAACCCTAACCCTAACCCTAACCCTAACCCTAACCCTAACCCTAACCCTAACCCTAACCCTAACCCTAACCCTAACCCTAACCCTAACCCTAACCCTAACCCTAACCCTAACCCTAACCCTAACCCTAACCCTAACCCTAACCCTAACCCTAACCCTAACCCTAACCCTAACCCTAACCCTAACCCTAACCCTAACCCTAACCCTAACCCTAACCCTAACCCTAACCCTAACCCTAACCCTAACCCTAACCCTAACCCTAACCCTAACCCTAACCCTAACCCTAACCCTAACCCTAACCCTAACCCTAACCCTAACCCTAACCCTAACCCTAACCCTAACCCTAACCCTAACCCTAACCCTAACCCTAACCCTAACCCTAACCCTAACCCTAACCCTAACCCTAACCCTAACCCTAACCCTAACCCTAACCCTAACCCTAACCCTAACCCTAACCCTAACCCTAACCCTAACCCTAACCCTAACCCTAACCCTAACCCTAACCCTAACCCTAACCCTAACCCTAACCCTAACCCTAACCCTAACCCTAACCCTAACCCTAACCCTAACCCTAACCCTAACCCTAACCCTAACCCTAACCCTAACCCTAACCCTAACCCTAACCCTAACCCTAACCCTAACCCTAACCCTAACCCTAACCCTAACCCTAACCCTAACCCTAACCCTAACCCTAACCCTAACCCTAACCCTAACCCTAACCCTAACCCTAACCCTAACCCTAACCCTAACCCTAACCCTAACCCTAACCCTAACCCTAACCCTAACCCTAACCCTAACCCTAACCCTAACCCTAACCCTAACCCTAACCCTAACCCTAACCCTAACCCTAACCCTAACCCTAACCCTAACCCTAACCCTAACCCTAACCCTAACCCTAACCCTAACCCTAACCCTAACCCTAACCCTAACCCTAACCCTAACCCTAACCCTAACCCTAACCCTAACCCTAACCCTAACCCTAACCCTAACCCTAACCCTAACCCTAACCCTAACCCTAACCCTAACCCTAACCCTAACCCTAACCCTAACCCTAACCCTAACCCTAACCCTAACCCTAACCCTAACCCTAACCCTAACCCTAACCCTAACCCTAACCCTAACCCTAACCCTAACCCTAACCCTAACCCTAACCCTAACCCTAACCCTAACCCTAACCCTAACCCTAACCCTAACCCTAACCCTAACCCTAACCCTAACCCTAACCCTAACCCTAACCCTAACCCTAACCCTAACCCTAACCCTAACCCTAACCCTAACCCTAACCCTAACCCTAACCCTAACCCTAACCCTAACCCTAACCCTAACCCTAACCCTAACCCTAACCCTAACCCTAACCCTAACCCTAACCCTAACCCTAACCCTAACCCTAACCCTAACCCTAACCCTAACCCTAACCCTAACCCTAACCCTAACCCTAACCCTAACCCTAACCCTAACCCTAACCCTAACCCTAACCCTAACCCTAACCCTAACCCTAACCCTAACCCTAACCCTAACCCTAACCCTAACCCTAACCCTAACCCTAACCCTAACCCTAACCCTAACCCTAACCCTAACCCTAACCCTAACCCTAACCCTAACCCTAACCCTAACCCTAACCCTAACCCTAACCCTAACCCTAACCCTAACCCTAACCCTAACCCTAACCCTAACCCTAACCCTAACCCTAACCCTAACCCTAACCCTAACCCTAACCCTAACCCTAACCCTAACCCTAACCCTAACCCTAACCCTAACCCTAACCCTAACCCTAACCCTAACCCTAACCCTAACCCTAACCCTAACCCTAACCCTAACCCTAACCCTAACCCTAACCCTAACCCTAACCCTAACCCTAACCCTAACCCTAACCCTAACCCTAACCCTAACCCTAACCCTAACCCTAACCCTAACCCTAACCCTAACCCTAACCCTAACCCTAACCCTAACCCTAACCCTAACCCTAACCCTAACCCTAACCCTAACCCTAACCCTAACCCTAACCCTAACCCTAACCCTAACCCTAACCCTAACCCTAACCCTAACCCTAACCCTAACCCTAACCCTAACCCTAACCCTAACCCTAACCCTAACCCTAACCCTAACCCTAACCCTAACCCTAACCCTAACCCTAACCCTAACCCTAACCCTAACCCTAACCCTAACCCTAACCCTAACCCTAACCCTAACCCTAACCCTAACCCTAACCCTAACCCTAACCCTAACCCTAACCCTAACCCTAACCCTAACCCTAACCCTAACCCTAACCCTAACCCTAACCCTAACCCTAACCCTAACCCTAACCCTAACCCTAACCCTAACCCTAACCCTAACCCTAACCCTAACCCTAACCCTAACCCTAACCCTAACCCTAACCCTAACCCTAACCCTAACCCTAACCCTAACCCTAACCCTA
>NC_089239.1:365000-367500 GCF_963924675.1 Phocoena phocoena
CTCCGCCCCCCCCCACACACACACCGTCTGCTGCCGGGATCGCGCCGTGTCGTGCCGACCCGGGAGCTAGCTCCGAGATGGACGCCTCCGGGCCGCGCCAGAGGCCCGCCGCCTCGCCCCAGCGGGCTGAGCTCGGGCGTTTGGGCGGCCCGGCGACGCTGCCGCGTCCTCGGTGGCCGGCCGGCGACAGGGACCCGGCCCGGGGACGTTGGAGCCGTTGTCGGGAGCCACCTGGCGGCCGCTTTTATATTGTCCCTTGTCTCTGGAGCTTCGGCGACCTTCGAGAGGGCTGTGACTCGGCCGCCGGGCCCGAGGCCGAGTTCCGGGAGCCAGGCGACGCTGGCGGTGACTGTCCCGGTGGCGCCCAGGCGTGGGCGCCTCCTGCTGTCGCTTGAGATTGGGCGTGCAGGCCTATGAGGGTGTGACCGTCGCCGCGCTCTCGAGCCGTTCTGTGGGGCCGCCTGGCCTGGTCGACCAGCATCCGGCCGCGGGGACCGACCCGGCCACCCGACCCTCCTTCCTTCCTTCCTTCCTTCCCTCCCTCCCTCCCTCCCCCCCCACCCCCCCCACCCAGCCCGGTCACCACAGCGCCCCGCTCCGGAGGTGGGGACCGGCCCATGCCCGTGCGTTTAGGCCGGTGGAGGGCGCGACGGGCTCGTTGGCGGGCGCGCGTGGGTCCGTCTGGGTCGTCGGATTCTTTCTGACCGATGCTTTTCCGAGTCGGACTCCGGAGGTGGGGACCGGGCTGGGCCGCGAGGGGTGACCCGGAGAGAGAGGCACGGGCCCGAGTGCGGTCCCTCGTGGGCTCCGGTCGCCTGGGAGGTGCCTCCGTGCGAAAATGTTTCCAAGTCCCCCTGGGTCCGGGGACGTGGACGGACCGGGACCTGCTCGCGCGGGTGGCCGGGGAGGGCGCACCCGGCCCTGTAGCGGGCCCACGTCGGTCCCGGTCGGCGGACGCGACTTTTTCTCACCCTCCCCCGCCCCCTCCTCCATCGCGAGTCCCGGCCGGGGTGGGGGGTGGCGGTGGGGACCGGCCCGAGCCGTACCGGGTGGCCCGGATAGGGCGGCCTGGGCCCGGGTGCTGTCCCTCGTGGGCCCCGCTCGTCAGAGGCGGCAGAGTGGGATATTCCCTTTTCTTTCACCAAGTCTTCGCCCGGGGACTCGGAGGGACCGCGGTACCTGCTCGCGCGGGCGATCCGGGGAGGGCGACCCCGGCCCGCTCGCTGCCTCTGCCATGTTTTCCCGCCCCTCCCCTCCCCTCCCCTCCCCTCCCCTCCCCTCCCCTCCCGCGCCGCCCCACTTTGCCGCCACGCTCCTCGGGTCGACCAGATGGCCCCCGAGAGAGGTCCGGGGCTGGTGTGGATGGGGAACTGTTGGGGACAGGTGGCCGGGCCGAGGTCCCGGGGAGCCCCCCCGAGGTTCGTGGATGGGCCCCGCTGCCGGGCGCCGTGATTTTTTTCGCCTGAAATGGGCCTTTTCTGCCACCAGGTAGGTGCTGACACGGTCTCCTCTGGCGTCTGTCGCTGAGGATGCTGGGACTCTGGACGCGCGCAGGGCGCTGGGCTTTGGGCCGCCGTCAGGCGCCCGAGCCGGCCCTTGCCACTTGAGCCGCCCGCTTGGGCCTGCGCGCCGGCTCTCGTGTGTGCGCCCGGCTGACCCCGACCCGCGGTGCCGCCTCCGGTCTCTGGCTCACCCGAGGGCGGCGGGGCGAGGTGGCGCGTGGGTCTTCTACCCCGCGTGACTCCCCTTCCCCGCTGCGGGCACCCGGTGGTGGCTGAGACGACCCCACCCCGCAGGCTCCGTGCCACGTGTCAGGCGTTCTCCTCGCGGGGTCGTCGGCCACGGTTGCCTGAGAAAGAGGAGAGAAGGGGGGGGGCGCTGGGTGCCGGCTGAGGCTGAAGCAGGCTCCTCTGGTGAGGGTCCTCGCCGTGCCCCCCTCCCCCCCTCGGGGCCCTTGTGGCCCCTGGCTCCCTGGATTGACTGATCGATGTGGTGATGTCGCGCTCTCCTGGGCCGGGCCTTAAGTCGCGCCAGACGAGGGACGGACGTTCTTGGCGAACGGGGCCGCTCTTCTCGTTCTGTCCGCGGGCCCCTCGCCTCTCTTGTCACGCCCTGCCGGCCTGCCGACGGGTGTGTGGGAGGCAGGGGTGGTGGTCTCCGGCCCTGACCTGCGGTCTCCCGCCTCCTCGCCTCGCGGCGTGGGCGGGGCCGTGGTCCTCGGACGCAGCAGACGCTCTCGCTTCGCCTCCTTGGCGTGTGCCTCGCGAGCGGTCCCCCCCGCGTCGGTGGGGGGCCGTCCCGCCGCTGCGCCGCGCGCCCGCTGCCGGCGCGTGAGCGTGACTTGCTTGGTCCTCTCTGGTGCCCCTGGAGCGCTCCAGGTCGTCCCTCAGGTGCCCGAGGCCGAGCGGTGGTGTCATTCCCTTTTCCCAGCGTGCTCCTCGGGGTCTCCGCCGCGGTGGTGTGTCCCCGTGAGTGGCTCTCTTGGTGGGGGGTCGAGACG
>NC_089239.1:372500-375000 GCF_963924675.1 Phocoena phocoena
CCGCCCGTCGCCTTCCCGCCGCCGGCCCTGGGCCGGTTCCCCGCCGGTCGGTCGTGGGTCCTCCGCTCCGTGCCCTGCGCCCCCTCGGCGGGCGCCTCCGGCCTGTGCCCCCGAGCCCGGGACCTCGCCTCCCTCCGTCGTCCGTCCGGCTCTCTCTCGCTCTCTCTCTTTCCCGCCCTCCCCCGGTGTGCCCCCAGCCCCGCTCGCCTCCCCGCTTCCCGTCGAAGCCCCCCCCTTACGCCCTCGGTGGCGAGAAGGGGGGCCCGGGACGCGGGCGCGGGCCGGGCTAGGGCCACGGGGGCCGGGGGGGTTGGGGTTCAGGAGCAGAGAGGGCCGCGTCCGGGCGCGAGCGTGGGGAGGTCTCCGCCCGGTTTCGGGGACACGGGTGGGGGGCGTCGTCGGGCGGTGGCCGTGGTGTCTCGTGTGGCGGTGGGCCCGGCCCCCGGCCGGGGCCCCGCGTCACGGGCCGGTAGCGCCGAGGCCCGCGTGCTGCGGGCGGCCGCGGGCGGAGAGCCGTGTGTTGGTCGGTGTCGGGGCGGCGGGGGGCGTGGGGGCGCCCCGCCCGCGCCCAGCCCCACCCCCACGCCTCGCCCGCCTCTCCCCTCTCCAGGTACCTAGCGCGTCCCGGCGCGGAGGTTTAAAGACCCATGGGGGGTCGCCCGTCCGCCTTGGGGTCGGGGCGGTCGGGCCCGCGGGGAGTCGGGAGGCACCTCCCTTCTCCCCCAGGCTCCGCTTCACCCCCCCCACCACCGGCAGCCCACCACACGGGGCCGGGGCGCCGCGCCGCCGCTGGTCCACCCCGCCGCGGCCGTCGGGAGGGGGCTACCCGGCGGCCGTGGTGCGGGCCGGGGCCGTGTGCCGCGCGCCCCGCGTCCCCTGTGTGTGTGTGTGCGTGTACGGTTGGGTTGGGGGGGGCAGGTGGGAACCCCCCGGGCGCCTGTGGGGTGTCCGAGCCCGCCCCGCCCGCGGGGTCGGTGCCGGGCGCCCCGTCGTGAAACCTTCCGGCCCCCCTCCGGTCTGCTGTTTTCTGTCTGACTTGGCCGGCCAGAGGCAGCCCCCTCCGGGGGGATGTGCCGTGCCACCGGCGGGGGACACCCCCCCGCCGAAACCCAGAGAAACCAAAACTCGTACGACTCTTAGCGGTGGATCACTCGGCTCGTGCGTCGATGAAGAACGCAGCTAGCTGCGAGAATTAATGTGAATTGCAGGACACATTGATCATCGACACTTCGAACGCACTTGCGGCCCCGGGTTCCTCCCGGGGCTACGCCTGTCTGAGCGTCGCTTGACGATCAATCGCCCCCCCCGGGGTGTGCGTGCCGCCGTGCGCGCGCGCGCCTTCCCGGGGGTGGCGCGGCTGGGGGTTTGCTCGCAGGGCCGCCGGGGCCCTCCGTCCCCCTAAGTGCAGACGCGGCGCCCCCCGGCCACGGGGGCGCGCTGCCCGCGAGAGGGAAGAGAGAAGGGGAGAGAGAGCTCGCGACGAGGCCCTGGCCGCGTGGCCTCCGCGGTCGGTCCCCCTTCGGGAAGCGCCCTCGCGCCGCAAGCGGTCTCTGGGCGTTCACCCCCGGGGTGTCGGTGGGCGGGGACGGTCCCGCGCCCTCGCGGCCGGGGCCCGCGGCGGCGGCGGCGGTGGTTGGGCCGCGTCCGTTCCGCCGTCGTACGCCGCCCGCCCCCGGCGGCGTCCCGGCGACGTCCGGCCCGCCTCCCCTCCCCCCGCGCGGGGCCCCGACCCGCGCGTCCGGGGTCCGTGCCCGCCCCCGCCGCCTCGCCTCGCCGTGTCGGGGCGGGCGTCTCGGGCCGAGGCCGAGTCGTGCGTGCGCGGCCGCGCCCCGGGGATGCGTGCCCCGGCGGCGACCCGCGGGACGCCGCGGCGTCGCCTGCCGCCGCGCGCTTCCCCCCGGGCTGCGGCCGCGCCGCTCCGCGCTTCGTGCACGCTCCCCGAGACGGCCGGCCGGCGGTGGGCGCCTGTCGGTGGTGGGCGGGGGCGCACGGCGTCGTCCGTCGCTCGTCGTGGCGGGGCCGTCTCCGCGGCTGCGTGGAGGCTGTGTGGCGTTGGCGGCGTTGAGGGGTGGGGAGACGGAGACGGAGGGGGAGAGCGGGGGAGAGAAGCGAGAGAGGGTGTGGGAGATGGTGGTCGGGCGTGGGAGGAGGGCCCGGCGGTCGGGGGGCGACCGCCGGGTTTTCTCCCCCACCGCCTCGCCTTCCACGCCCGCCCGCGCCGCTCTCTCCTGTCCGCTCCTCCTCCTCCTCCTCCTCTCCCGTCCCCCCACCCCCACGCCCGTCGTCTCCCGTCCTCCCCTCCGTGACGACGCCGCCTCTGCAGCGCGCTCGGTGCCGTGCGTCTCCCGGCCACCACCCCCCGCGCTCTCCGCCCCGTCCGTCCGTCCGTCCGTCCCGTGGCCGCCGGCTCGTGCTCCCATCCCGCCCCTCCCGCGCGTTCCTCTCGCCCCCCGCGCACGGGCGGGTGAGGGGAGCCGGTGGGGGGGTCCGGTCGACCGCG
>NC_089239.1:382500-395000 GCF_963924675.1 Phocoena phocoena
CACAAGGGACGGCTTCCCTCACTGGGGGCCCCGAACTTAGAATCTCTCATCTCTGCAAAAAGACAAGCAGTGCTGGGCGGGGCTGGCAGACTCTCTTCTTCTCATGGGACTGATCTTGATCTCCATAGCTCAGAAAACACGTGCGAACACTCAGAAGATACCCAAGCACAGTGTCCTTTACCTGGCTCCCTGTCGCCCACTCTCTGCCTCTGTCTCTGTCTCTGCCACTCGCTCTCTGTCTCTTTCTTTCTCCCGGTCGGTCTTCTCTCTCTCTCTCTCTCTCTCTCTCTCTCTCTCTCTCTCTCTCTCTCTCTCTCTCTCTCTCTGTCTCTATGTCTCTCTGTCTCTCTGTCTCTCCCTCCCTCCCTCCCTCCCTCCCTCCCTCCCTCCCTCTCTCTCTCTCTCTCTCTCTCTCTCTCTCTCGCTCTCCCCCATCCCTGCTCTTCCTCCCCCACTTTATCTCTTTCTTCCCGCCTCCTCTCTTTCTTTCTCTCTGTCTCCCTCTCTGTCTCTCTCTGTCTCTCTGCCTCTCCGTCTCTGTCTGTCTCTCTGTCTCTCTCTCCACCCCAGCGGGCCCGCCCCGCCACCCCGCCACCCCACCCCCCCACCCCCACCCCCCCCCCGTCTCTCCCTCCCTCCTCCCTCTTTCTCCTCTCTCTCCCCCTCCTGGCCTCTCCCCCACTTTCTCCCTTCCTCGTTTTCTGTCTCCCTCTCCCTCACCCATCCCCACTCCCACTCCCCCTCCCCCCATTCCCGGTCCTGTGGCATCCTCATTTTCCATGAGAACTCATGGAGACGGAAGGGATGTTGGACTGATGTTCGCATGCTACCGGATCCCCCTTCCACGGGGATAGCTGCATTGCCTTTGGCAGGCCATGGCGGGTGGGGGTGGTGTCTTTTCTTCTGTATCGGTAGAAATGCTTTGAAGAGGAGGCAGGATGGGCATAGGTCCACTGCCTCACAGCAAGGCCCTTTGGGAGCATTTCAGTGAATCGGGACAGAACATTTTTCTCCGTGCGGGGAGGGAACCGGAATCGGGCACGGCACCCGGAAATGGACCGCTTTGGCACACGGATGAGTGCGAATTTAAGGCGCTTCAGAAACGACGGGTGGGCGACAAGGACGCTCTGCCGCTCTGCCTCTCCCTCTTCTTCCTGACCCGAAAGGAGGACCAAAATCTTCCTCGAGAAGGAGCTCAAGCTCAAGCTCAGAGCCCGCCGTTTCGAGTGACTCCTGGCTTGGGCTTCTCCTGCGTGGGGGTCACAGTGCACGCGTTCCTCAGCCGTGGGTTGCTCTCTTCTCGAGCTGTCTTTTGGGGACAGGGGCCTCTCAGGCAAGAACTCAGAAGGATCGTTGAGGAAACATCGTTTTTCCTCTCCCACGACTGATGAATGCAGACAGACACAGAGGAATCCCGCCCCCGCTTCCACCCCCGCCCCGCACCCCAATTGAGAGGAGTCGCCGGACATCCTTGGGGTGGTCACACACAGCCAGCCTCCGTGGCTCTTCTATGTTGCCAGGCTCCCTGGCCTCCACTGCCCCCCGCACGCCCCCAGTGAAGTTGCATCATCGATCCTAGTGTCAATGCTGTGAGAAGATAAGCTTTTCAAAATAAAATTCTCCCTGCCTTTCCTGCCCAAGAACACCGTGAACACCTACTGTCATGTGCAGTGCTTATTGACCCACCTGGAGCAGAGGACCCTCTCTGACCGACACCCTCCCCACCCCACCCCACCCCGCCCCACCCCACCCCACCCCCAGGAACTCACTCGCTCCGAGTCATCTCATCGAGGAGAGGGTGTTTGGTTCTCTGTCTTAAATGGGTGGCCCAATGACACATCATCTCCTAGTAAGCCATCAGGTTCACCAGTTCGGGTTCGGTGGCGTGAAGCACATTTACGTCCTCCTTGAGTTTGACTTTGAAAGTCTTGGGGCCCTGAGTAGGCCGCCCCCAAATGTGCCTCCGTGGCACAGAGATGTTTTGGAATTAGACTGACACCACCACGAGAGGGACACTCTGACTCTCTTTTACTTCTCCCCTCTGAAATCGGGAAGAAGATCTCTCACGTGAAAGGGGAGGGGGGCGGGAGGTGTAGAGATCGTGACGAACTGAACCGCCCTCGTGTCTCATGAAATGTTCACGAATCATCTAAGTAAGATTGCTCGTAACAAATAGAGGGCATAGATGTTAACGAGATTAGAACGTTTAAGGGGAACTTTCCCCCCAGTGATTGTTTTCCATAGGCCGACTTCAAGACTTTCCAACATCTCTGGTCATCTCTAGGCTTCGAGGTTGGCTAAGTGCCATGACAGGGTGAAATCTCAGCGAGCGTCTACATCATCTCCACATAAGATAAAATACTGAAATGTTCATGGCTCCACAAGTCTAAGGGTCTCCCTGCTTTGGACCTTTTACGGAGGAGAGACTGAGCATGTTTGGTTCCATGCCTAGATAGATCTTGTGCTTTAGGGAAAGAGCGTACTCGGTAGGAGCCTGGACTTCTACAAAGTATTCCATGTTCACAGGGTTCACTGTGGTTGGCTTCCTTACTTTCACTGACTGAAGAAAAAAACAAAAAAACAAAAAAACAAAAACCAAAAAAGCAGACAGTGTCCAAGGACGAGGCATTCTAAAGAAGGAACGGAACGTGCGTGGTCCAAGCTACCTGATGTCGCCATCCTCATGGTAGGAAGAGGACTTTTTTGGGGGAGTGGGGAGGCAAAGTAGAAGATATGCAGATAATGTTTGGGGGAAGGAGAAAGAGATTTTAGTCCTAAAGGTGGTCATTTCTCAATGGAAAAGAAAGAAAACAAGGGACAGGCTAAAAATGGGCACAGACAATTGGAAAAGGTGTGTGAAGAAAATGGTCTTTGGAAAGGAATCTGATCCGTGGTCAGGACTGACTGGATAAGATGAGGATGGATTCAAAGACAGAAATGAGTTTTCGTATCAACGTGGAACAAGTGCAAAAATAGAATTTAGTTGTCTCTCTGTGTTAAAAGGACAAGGTTTGGGTTTTTCTTTCATCGGTCTGCTCTGTCCATCATGAGAGATTGGATTAGGAAAGGTTTCTTCCTTTATCTTTAAGGAGAGAAGGAAGGAAGGAAGGAAAGAGAGAGAGAGAGAGAGAGAGAGAGAGAGAGAGAGAGAGAGAGAGAGAGAGAGAGAGAAGGAGGGAGGGAAGGAAGGAAGGAAGGAAGGAAGGAAGGAAGGAAGGAAGGAAGGAAGGAAGGAAGGGAAAGGAAGCAAGAAAGAAAAGCTTATGCCTTGTCAAAAGTCATCACTTATTTTCTAGGTTGCCGTTATCAGGTCTCGGAGGACTCACATCAGCTTAGTCCTCTCGAGATTCAAAGAAGCAGGTGTGGCTCAGAACTGACGAAGAAGCTTCTCTCTCTGCCTAGCAAGTCTCTCCTTGGGACGTTGGTGACATGGCTAGCGAAGCACTGTTTCACAGCGACCTATATCCGATTAAGTGCTTTACAACCTTTTGGATATTTTGGACACACTTGCCCCTATATTGAAGGACAGGTGATGTCCTTTGGACTTAGAACGCACTTTGAGTTAGGATGCAGGAGGAGAGGGCCCTCGAAATAGCCCAAAAATGTGTTCTCTCTCCTGAGAAATGAGAGAGATGAAACTGAGTACGTTTCTCGGAGAGGTTCGATGACACGGGAAGCGTTGTCAAAGAGGAAGGAACAACGTGAAGTCTTCTTCGGCTTGTGTCTGTACACCGATGTGTTCTTCTGACTGTTCCAGAAATGATGGGATGTTTCTTCCTGGAAGTCTTCTCTGCCCTGGCATAAAGGGTGGTCTGTCGTCGTCACAATGGAGGCTCACACGAAAGGGACCGAACCCAGTATCAGGGAGATGTTCTAACCGACTTTCATGCCAAGGCAGCAACAACAGCCTGTTGAAAGGTGGTGGGGGTGGCGGGGCACACGTGGACCAAGTCCATTCTGTCCTGTCAACAGCCGGTCGGTCGGGGCTATGGCAGACGGGAGACGGCGGCCCGGCGGCCGGTTGGTTACTCCCTGGCCAACCTCCCCCCTCCCCCACCCCCACCCCCCACCCCCACCTTGCCTTCCTTCACCCACCCATGGTGCCTTGAAGATGACTCCAACTGTACATAGACATTGGCGGGAAGATCTCTACAGTCTACCGGCAACGTCTGACCTGTCACGCTTGTGACCCTGTGGGGGAAAAATTATTTTTCCCTCTGGAAAGAAAACCTCCTCTCTCTGGACCCTCTGAGCCCCAGCCGCTGGACTTCATTCCACTGCCACTTAGTAGGGGTCATCCAAACATTCTTGTGGCCGTAGGTATGTCTCCCGTGTGGGTTGAAGTCTTCCCTCACTCACTGCAAGACTCATGTCCTCACCGTGGCACAGAGACTGTTAAAAAACCAAAATGTGTTTGCCACTTGGGGTCTACCTTCCACAGCCTCCCCTGTGATCAGATCACGGTACCCGCTTCGCCGGGCAAATCCTACAATCCTTCACAGAAGCTCTTGCAAACTTTTTGGAACCGTCACTCGTCCAGTCACGCTCGATCATCAGGCAAGGTCGGCAGAACCGATGGAAAGACTGGACTCCAAGAAGAGCAAGGATGACTTACACGGGGTTGAATGAACTGATGAATAGGATGATAATGTGTATGACTACTTGTGTAAAGTAGGTAGGACGGATAGGGGAAGCGGGGGATAACTTAGGGGGTTGGGATGAACATAGACACGTTACTGTACATAAAATCGGTAATCAACAAGCAAGCGCCTCCTACCGTACAGCACAGGAAACTCTACTCAATACTTTGTAATAAGCCTATGAGAGAAAAGAATCTGAAAAACAAAACCTATATAAAATACCTATATATATATATATATATATATATATATATATATATATGTATACATATACACACACACACGTATGTATATGTACATATATACGTGTGTGTATATACATACACATATATATATGTGTATATACATATACATATATATATGTATATATATACATATATATATACATGTATATATATACATACATGTATATATATATATATATATATATATATATATATACATATATATATGGAGAGAGAGAGAGAGAGAGAGAGAGAGAGAGAGAGGGAGGGAGGGAGAGAGAGAGAGAGAGAGAGAGAGAGAGAGAGAGAGAGAGAGGGAGAGAGAGAGGGAGGGAGAGAGGGAGGGCGAGGGAGAGAGGGAGGGGGAGGGAGACAGAGAGACAGAGAGACAGAGACAGAGAGACAGACGGATTAGGACTGATTCTTAAATCTTTTGTTTTCCAGATACAAGGAAAAACAAACAAACAAAACCCAATTTTGTGTTTTGTTTTTCTTTTTGAAGATGGGCATCCATTTGGTAACTTATACCTCTGTCAGCAGGATGGAACCGCTGATCTTTTTCTCCCTACCTTCCTTAATTCAGAAACTCTCAGTGAGGCTTCTTATTTCCTTGGCAACAGAGTTATTTGCATACGTTACTTGGAGGCCAAAATTATGTTTCCATAAAACGGGGATACTCACTTGTGGATATGAAGTTCTGGAGCTACTCGTTTCCCTTAGGGTGTTGTTCTTAACCTGAAAACTGGACTGCCTCCCGAAGTTTTTTGAGTTCCCTCCAATATCTGGCTGGCTACGGCTCTCTCCATGAACGTTTGCCATTTTCGCCCACCCTTTTGACTTGGCCTCACTGAGAACTAAAATGGCCCTTTGCCTGAAGCCGTGCAAACGGAAGCTAGAGAACTTGACGAAACGGCCACAACGGCTCCTATGGAAACAATCCTCGTGCCTGTTTCTTTGAGAGCCACTCCGAAATTTGAACCAAACACCCGATGACATCATCAGAGGTGTTTCAGACTTCTAAAGTTGCTTCGACCCTGACATCTAGAACTCTCCTTCACACACACACACACACACACACACACACACACACACACACACACACACTCACACCTACACACACGAGTCACCAGCTCAGCTTTAATATGTTCCAAGGAACTTTCAGAGGAGGGAACGGTTGGGCTCCGGAGTAGGCCGCCCCAAAATGTGCCTCCATACTCTATTGATTATTTTGAATTCAAGTGACTTAAGGACCGGCCAGCACAAGAGGGACACACTGGCCCTCCTTTCTGTCCTCCTGCGGAGGAAGATCTCAAGTGAAGACATCATCTGCTTCCATGCAATGTCCATGATTCTCAAATGGTGTAGTGGGGTTTCCTGGGTTAGGAAAAGGAGGGGACACCTTTTGCTTGGATGAAAGGCCTGTTTCTCACACAACCTCCTCCCATCCCTTAGCTCTCTCCCTCCTTCCCTCCCTGCAGTTTGGAGGGGGCAGCCTAAGGGTGGGGAAATTGGGGAAAGAAAAAAGACAGAGCCATTCATTAAAGAGAAGCTCGAGGCAAAGTCAAAGGCTCCGACTTGACCGGAGAGCTTTCTGCATTTGAATGGAGCGATTGAACGAGGCCCTGCCGAATGAATCGTCCGGACCTCCCCTCCCCCGCTCCTGGCAAAGGTCAGTCCAGGGGACTTAGGAAGGAGCTCTGGAGAAGGAACGGGGGGTGGGGGTGGGGGTGGGGGTGGGGGCGGGACCAACAGACAATAGCTGCTGACTGCCTGCCTGCCTGCCTGCCGGGCTGAGGCCTGAGGCCTGAGGCCTGAGGGCCACCACGCTGGCTCCTGCAACACAATCCCTTCCAAGAAACTGCTGTGATGACTATTTGGCAGTGAAGGATCCAATCTGAACTCTCTTGGCCTAGTTCTGCAGAAGGCCCGAGTCTCAGCTACGACAGATTCTCTGGATTTCTTGGCACATGGACTGACCCGCACCCTCCCGTCCTGTCAGATCCTCCTTTGTACACACGCCTCCACTCACTGGAAGGGTTCTTTGGCCTCGTCCAGAAAACGAACACACAAAAAGAAACACACAAACAGACTGAAATGATGTGTTGGTATTTATTGGAAAGAAACAGGGTCCTCTCACACACCTGAGGGCAGGAAGCGAAGGCAGGTTCTCGGCCGGAGGGGGACGGGGTGTGAACCGAGGTCGGTCAGCGGCCCCCTGCCCCCGCTTCTCTCCCAGGTCACGTGGGCCCCCCTTCCCCGCCTCTCTCTGCGACCCCCCACCCCCACCCCACCCCACCCCACCCCACCCCACCCCACCCCACGCCCTGGTTCTGATATTTCACTCGGGGAGACTTCTCTAGGCCGGCCGAGATGCCAGCTTGCTGTCCTGCCGTTTCATGTCCATCTCTATCAGCCATGCCCAAAAGGCACGGGAAGTCATGGACAGCAGATAGCGCACCCAGAGTTGTGTTGTGGTGTGTGTGTGTGTGTGTGTGTGTGTGTGTGTGTGTGTGTGTGTGTGTGTTTTGGTGGGGTTTCTGTTTGCGTTGTGTGTTTGCTTTTGGTTTGGCTTTGTTTTTTTTTTTTTTTTTTTTTTTTTTCTTCGATAAACTCGCCCCATTTGGGAGTCGGGTGGAACACGGTGGGTGTCTCCTGGCCTGCCGCCCTAACGAACCCCAAAGAAACTCATTTTGGGGTCTCAGCTAGCCAGGCCCCCTTTCTTGGAATTCTGGTTCCACAAATCCGTCTCGTGTCCATGGAATTCTCAGGTCCGGCCATCGACCCTAAGGACGGGGAGGGAAGGTTTTGTCCCGGGGACACCTTCCTTCCTTGCCCGCCTCCTTGGGGTTCCGGACGCTTCGGTATGCTGACGTGCCGTGCCCTCAGCTCCACCCCGACCCCCACCCCAGCCCCCGCACACACACACACACACACACACACACACACACACACACACACACACACCCCTCCCCCCCCCCCCCCCCCGTTTTTGGGAACTCTGTGTACAGGGGTGGTGTTTTTCACAGCCAAACACACTCTCACCGTAAGACCCGGCCCTCGGGGGACTCCTTGCTATGAATGGACCCGAGGTGACGCGGGGAGTCGAACGGCTGAGGTCCACGCAGAAACCTGCACGCGGACCTTGACGGTGGCGGTTGTTTTTAATTCCTCACTGCCAAGAACTCTCTCGGAGGTGACCGAGACATGTCTTTCAGGAGGTGAATGGACACACACATAGCCTGGGGACGAGCCATAGGTAACCTTCTTTCTCGGAAGAGAAAAACCATGGACGGGATGAACAGGTCAGCGTGGTGGTGGCGGATGGTGGATGAATAGGCGGAGGGCAGAGGACGTTTAAGGCAGGGAAACTCTCCAGAGGTAGGATCCTGATGGTATGAAAAGAAACGTTTTGCATAGGGCACTACCTGAGATTGGGTGAATCGAAGGGACCTACCTCTATGGGCCACCACCCCCTCCTCCCCACCACGAAAGCGCCCCGAACAAGCCTGCTCTTTTTACCCCAGTTGAAGACCCTTTCTAAAGCCAGAAGGCAAAAAATGACCATGAGAAATCTGACCAGCCGTCGCTTGGGACAACAGTGAGGCCAATGAATCCAGTGAAAAGTTGACAGATGGGGCCTGGGTCCCTTGGCTCGACCCCTTCGCTGAGAAGCCAAAGCCTAAAGCCTTTTACACGGGGATGAGCTTTTACACACCTAGGTTTCTTCGGCCAGTGCAACGTTCGTGAAACACGCTAAAGGAAAATGATCGATCGATGTGTTTGCCGTCTGCCTGAGCGCACGCGATACGAAATAGAGACCGGGGGAGGGGGTGTGTGCTGATGTTCGGGGTCTAATGGGAGAAACCTTGGAGGGTTTTTGCCCTTAGGGTGCCTTGGTCTGGGGTGGACTTGTGTGCGCTGAGAACGAGGGCCGTTATTGAAGGCCCTGTGCAGATTTTGGACACCATGATCCATGGA
This sequence comes from Phocoena phocoena, assembly GCF_963924675.1. NCBI lineage: Eukaryota > Metazoa > Chordata > Mammalia > Artiodactyla > Phocoenidae > Phocoena > Phocoena phocoena. Next base: position 391,343 of record NC_089239.1, read on the forward strand.
ACCCTGAAGTTTTGGAACCTAGAAATCTTTTGGTCTGCATTTGAGTTGGAAATCTTCTCCTTGACAGAGAGAAGCACACGGAAGGAGGAGGAGGAGGAGGAGGAGGAGGAGGAGGAGGAGGAGGAGGAGGAGGAGGAGGAGGAGGAGGAGGAGGGGGAGGGGGGGAGGAGGCGGAGGAGGAGGAGGAGGAGGAGGAGGAGGAGGAGGAGTGGGAGGCGGAGTGGGAGGACGAGGAGGAGGAGGAGGAGGAGGACGAGGACGGGGACGAGGTGGAGGAGGAGGACGAGGAGGAGGAGGACGAGGAGGACGAGGAGGGGAAATGGAACTTCATGATGAGCAGATCAGCTTTTCGATGTCAGCAAGGCGCCCGCCGCCCAGTTCTCTGGGTGAACTGTCTTGATCTTGCACATCTCTACCGCCTCCGAAATGTGAACACAGCCTGCGGTGGCCTGACTGAGACTAAGGCCAGTGGACTGGATGAGGTAGAACCTGAAACCAAAGGGAAGGAAAAAGAAAAAGAAAAAACGGAAACAAACAAACAAAGAACCCAAAAGATAACAACGGGGGAGGGGAGGGGGAAGTGGTCTCTTTAAGAATACAAACCGGTGGAAGGGCTCCCTCACCCAAACACTAATTCGCCGTCTCCTTCGGGACCAACACGAATCTTAAAAGTCTTTCCCCACAGATCATAAAAAGCCTTAGCCATCGGAGGAAGTAAACGTCACCTATTCCAACGGTTCTTTATAAATAAGCGAGAGAGCGAATTTTCGATTGTACTACCTGCTTCGTGGCTGACTAAAAGTTTTTAAATGAGAGCTATGAAATCTCTGGTCATGTCGATCTCTAGGTAGGTATGTACGTATATATGTATGTATGTACGTATGTATGTATGTAGGTAGGTAGGTACGTACGTACGCATGAGACAGACCTACAGACATTTTGGTAAAAGACTGGGGAGTGGCCTAGGGCCAAACAGACCTTCCCAGCTAAAGAACAGAGGCCCTGGGGGCCTGAGTCTCAGACACACACCCGCACACCCACCCACCCACAACCCCCCCCGCCACACACAGACACGCACGCACGCACACACACACACACACACACACACACACACACACACACACACACACACAAGAGGCTCTCGGGAGTAAAAGATTAACTTTACCTCTGTAGACACCCACGACTATACCTAGTTGTCCCAAGACGAGGTGCTCCACTGTACATTGAACCCTTATCTGTTCCTGTGCTTTCTTGCAGAAAATTCTCATGTGCTTCTTTCCCCTCGTGGAAGCGCTTGCTATTCCCCATAGGTAGCCACCGTGCAACCGGCTGCTGCAGATCCGATCATTTGGAGGATTTCTGGAAATGATCGGTGATCCCGAGACAAACTCTCCCTTCCGTGATCAGAGCAACTCGTGGAGGTGTCTCTCCCCCCCCACCCCCACACCACCTTCTCCCTTGTGTACCAGCTGTCTCTTTTAATAAAAATAATAATAATAAAATAAATAATAATAAAAAAGTGTTGCTTTGCTGACCTTAGAGTCTTGTGGAAGCGATCTTCGTTTCTATGGCACTGCTGTGCAAGAATCTGGAAACGGCCTGGTAACAGGTACGTCTCTAGCTCCCTTCTAGAGCTGGCCTGTTCCTACGTACGGATCCGAGTGCCACAATTAACTTGGGAAAGAGCTCTCTTGAAGGGCCTAGGAGGAAGCACCCCCGAATTATTCAGTCTACTAGAGAGGGACCCAAAGGGTTTTGCAAGTTCACGTGATCTAGGATGAACCCTCCGGCTGAGAATAGCCAAGGTCAAGGTATGGGTTTTATGAAACTAGGCATGTCTTTAGGGTGATCGGCATTCGAGGTCATCCTTTTCTTCTACCTATCTACGTCGACCCCAAATCCAATAAGTTCACGGGAGTGAACCAAGTTCGTCAGCAAGAAAAAGAACTTGGGGATGATGGCTGACACCGTCTAAAGTCTCAGGAAATGTTCACGGGTCATCTCGTCGTCATGGGATTTAGAACAAGTGATTTCGATCGCTCTAGGTGGAGGAACTCCTTAAGGAAGTTTATGTTTTTTGGTATGTCTACTTTCAAACAGTTTCTCCCAGACCTTTTGGGTCACTTTAGGAACTTTAGAGTTGGTGTAAGCGGAATGATGGGGAGGGAATCCGTGGAACGTCTAGATCGTTTCCAAAGATGACCTACGGAAACGTTCGTGGCTCAACAAGTCTCAGTGGACCTACGTCGGTCTCCTCATTACAGAAAGACTAAAGATGTTCCGATGTATGAGTCCACACCTCTAGCATCACTTTGGGGAAAAAACATTTTTAAAAAGTGATGCTGTGTGAAAATGTACGCTTCTAGACGTGGTGAAATGGAATCATCCATTTGCCGGTCCAGAAACACTGGTGTCACAGACCCCGTTCACCACGGCTTCCTAGTTCCTGTTCGTGACCGATTCAGGTTCCTAAGGGTTCCGAATTCTTATTGTCTTTTTCTTCTTTTCTTCTCCATTCTTGGCTCAAAGAACTTTACGTTCCAAACATATTTTTTTTTTTACCTACCAAATCATAGATTGTTCCAAAAACTTTTAGGTTGAGAGATTCTTTCTTTTCTTTCTTTCTTTCTTTCTTTCTTTCTTTCTTTCTTTTCTTTTCTTTTCTTTTCTTTTCTTTTCTTTTCTTTCTTCTCTCTCTCTCTCTGTCTCTGTCTCTTTCTTTCCCTCTTTCTCTCTCTTTCTCTCTCTTTCTGTCTTTCTCTCTTTCTTTCTCTCTCTCTTTCTCCCTTTCCTTCTCTCTCTCTTTCTCTCTCTCTCTCTCTTTCTCTCTCCCGTTCTTTCTGTCTTTCTCTCTCTCTTTCTTTCTCTCTCTCTCCCTTTCCTTCTCTCTCTCTTTCTCTCTCTCTTTCGCTCTTTCCCTCTCTCTCTCTCTCTCTCTCTCTCTCTCTCTCTCTCGCTCTCTCTCTCTCTTTCTTTCTCTCTTTCACTCTTTCCCTCTCTCTTTCTTTCTCTTTCTTTCCCTCTTCTTTCTTTCTCTCTTTCTTTCTTTTTCCCCCCAAGTCTGTGCGTCGTGTTTCTTTCACTTTGTCCTGTTCCTAGGTACTAGGGATTTCTTTTTAATTCCATTAGTTTAAATAAGGGGGCTTTGCAGTTTTGGGCGAAAGCATCAGAAATTTTTTTCTCATTAAGTGTCGGAATGTTGTTTGCCGGAGATGAGGCTCTCCTTCTCTCAGACGACTGACGATTGAACGGAGGAAAAAAGTACACATGAGTGTGTTCACGAACGCTTACTGATGTTTCAGAGGACCTTAACTTCAAAACAGACACCCCAAGCCTCCCCCCCTCCCCGCCCTGGCCCTGTAAAATTCATGTGAAGTGGAGAGAAAACCTTGCTAAAAATCATGTTGCTTTTCGTCCGATCAACATGGTGCATGGATTTCCTAGCAGAAACCTAAGCGAGGTGCATGTTCATCATTCAGCAGAATTCTAATTTGCTAGTTCTGAGGAAAACTACTAAAACGAATGAGGAGAACACACCTTCCCATGCAATCCTTAGGGAAAGCTCCCGCCAAATTTAATGAAAGGAAACTTGGTTTGGAAACAAACGCGTCTTCATTTGGTGACCTTTGGTAGAAATGAGGGGAGAGAGAGAGACAGA
>NC_089239.1:400000-402500 GCF_963924675.1 Phocoena phocoena
CCCCTCCCCTCCCCTCCCGCGCCGCCCCACTTTGCCGCCACGCTCCTCGGGTCGACCAGATGGCCCCCGAGAGAGGTCCGGGGCTGGTGTGGATGGGGAACTGTTGGGGACAGGTGGCCGGGCCGAGGTCCCGGGGAGCCCCCCCGAGGTTCGTGGATGGGCCCCGCTGCCGGGCGCCGTGATTTTTTTCGCCTGAAATGGGCCTTTTCTGCCACCAGGTAGGTGCTGACACGGTCTCCTCTGGCGTCTGTCGCTGAGGATGCTGGGACTCTGGACGCGCGCAGGGCGCTGGGCTTTGGGCCGCCGTCAGGCGCCCGAGCCGGCCCTTGCCACTTGAGCCGCCCGCTTGGGCCTGCGCGCCGGCTCTCGTGTGTGCGCCCGGCTGACCCCGACCCGCGGTGCCGCCTCCGGTCTCTGGCTCACCCGAGGGCGGCGGGGCGAGGTGGCGCGTGGGTCTTCTACCCCGCGTGACTCCCCTTCCCCGCTGCGGGCACCCGGTGGTGGCTGAGACGACCCCACCCCGCAGGCTCCGTGCCACGTGTCAGGCGTTCTCCTCGCGGGGTCGTCGGCCACGGTTGCCTGAGAAAGAGGAGAGAAGGGGGGGGGCGCTGGGTGCCGGCTGAGGCTGAAGCAGGCTCCTCTGGTGAGGGTCCTCGCCGTGCCCCCCTCCCCCCCTCGGGGCCCTTGTGGCCCCTGGCTCCCTGGATTGACTGATCGATGTGGTGATGTCGCGCTCTCCTGGGCCGGGCCTTAAGTCGCGCCAGACGAGGGACGGACGTTCTTGGCGAACGGGGCCGCTCTTCTCGTTCTGTCCGCGGGCCCCTCGCCTCTCTTGTCACGCCCTGCCGGCCTGCCGACGGGTGTGTGGGAGGCAGGGGTGGTGGTCTCCGGCCCTGACCTGCGGTCTCCCGCCTCCTCGCCTCGCGGCGTGGGCGGGGCCGTGGTCCTCGGACGCAGCAGACGCTCTCGCTTCGCCTCCTTGGCGTGTGCCTCGCGAGCGGTCCCCCCCGCGTCGGTGGGGGGCCGTCCCGCCGCTGCGCCGCGCGCCCGCTGCCGGCGCGTGAGCGTGACTTGCTTGGTCCTCTCTGGTGCCCCTGGAGCGCTCCAGGTCGTCCCTCAGGTGCCCGAGGCCGAGCGGTGGTGTCATTCCCTTTTCCCAGCGTGCTCCTCGGGGTCTCCGCCGCGGTGGTGTGTCCCCGTGAGTGGCTCTCTTGGTGGGGGGTCGAGACGGTAAAGGGCGGGGGCTTGCCTCTGGTTTCTCTCCCTCGGTGGGGGGGACAGGTGCCTGCCGCCTCGTCGCCGTCGTCCTCCCACGGTGTGCTGTGGGGGGACTGACTGTGGCCGGGCCGACGCCGCGTGTGCTGCCGCCCCCCACTTGTGAGCGTGTGTGTGTGCGCTTGGGGTGGGGGAGTCGCACACGGGCCGTGTGCTTACCCATACCGCAGACCCCCCCCGCCCCTCCCACGGCCGGTCGTGGACTTGGCGGCTTGTGGAGCGCCTCCGTGGGCCCGAAGGGCAGAGACGATGGGTGGGGGATGACGCACCCTCGGTGAGAAAAGCCTTCTCTAGCGATCCGAGAGGGAGCCTTGGGGTACCGGACCCCCCAGCCGCTGCCCCTCCCAAGCGTGCAGTGGCCGCGGTGGCCACTGCCGGAGCACGTGGGCAGCAGAGGCCCTCGCCCTCGCGGGAGGGCTTGCGCCGGCCCCGCGGTGGGGGCCGAGCGCCGCTCTTTGCCTACCGCGGCCCGCGCCTCCCCCCTCTGAGTCGGGGGAGGGTCCCGCCAGGCCGGCGTCCGGTGCGGGGCCGCGCGTGCGGTGACCCGCGGTGGCGAGCCCGAGGTGGGGGTCGGGGACGCACGGACGTCCCGACTAGCCCAGTCCCGCAGCCGCGAGGAGCCCGTCGCGCCTGCCCTCGCCGCGAGTCGCGGCCGGGGGCGGTGTGTGGGGCACGGTGCGGGTCGCCTCGCTCGGGAGTGTATCCCTGGGGCACGAGCCCCGGGAGTCGGTCTCAGATGAAGGCGGATCTGGCGATGGACGGAGAGGGTTGAGTTCGGGCGGGACGGGGTTCCCTCCGTGTCACGTGGGGGGAACCGTCGCACACGGGCCCCGGCGGCGGGGCCGGGGCGTGGGGAGACCCCAGGGTGGCTGGGGCCGGCCGGCGTCCCAGGCGTCGTGGGACCGCCCTCGTGTGTGTGGCGGTGGGACCCCGCGCTTGTTTCCCTGGTGGCCCGGTCGTGCCTCGGCCCTTCCTGTCCCTGGGCGGGCGCCCCTGCGCCCCTGCCCCGCGGCCTTGGCCGCCGTGTGTGCGTGCGTGCGTGCCGCCCCCTCCCCGTCGCCGCCGGCCCTCCCCGGCCCCCAGCCCTCCGCGCCCCCTTCCCCGTCTGGGATCGAGCCGGCCTCGCCCACGTGAGGGTGTCGCCCGCCCCGGCCGCCGCGGCCGGCGGCGTCCCCGGGTGGAGTGCTCACGGTCCCTGAGGCGGGGCAGTCGGGCGCGGCGGCGG
>NC_089239.1:415000-427500 GCF_963924675.1 Phocoena phocoena
GGAAAACGACAACAGGAACGGCAAAAGGAAATGCTTAACTCTAAATTCTCGTCCTACTCGTGACGGCTGAGGCCGCACTGCTGCTGTCAACCTTCCGTGGAATCACAGGGACGTTGGGGAAAAATGCTTCCGGGTCCGCGGTCCCCGGTCCCCGGTCCCCGGTCCCCGGTCCTCGTGTCGTCGTGTCCCGGTGTCCCCAGGTCCCCAGTGTCCCGTCCGCGGCCGTCGCTGAGCGGTGAAATGCGCACCAGGAGGATCGGGTTCCTCATCGTGTCCCCGCCGCCCCGCTGCTCCCGCTCCCGCTCCCGCTCCCGCTCCCGATCCCGATCCCGATCCCGATGCGGCCCGCTCACTCGACTGCCCGTTGTCGGGCGCCACCTGCCGGTCGGTCGCTTTTTATACGGTCCAAAGAGGTCGACCAGATGACTGGGCCGGCCTGGGTGGGCGGAGCCGACTCCTGAGTGACGGAGGTGTTCGAGTGGGAGGAACGGGGGCGGGGGACTCTAGATCGTGGGCCGGCCGGAGGCCAGGGAATGGTAGCCACTCTACTTTTTTTTTTAATTAACGCTTTTAAAATTGATTGGTTGATTCACACTCACTCACTCACTCACTCACTCTCTTTTTCTTTCTTTTTCTTTCTTTCTTTCTTTCTTTTCTTTCTTTCTTTCTTTCTTTTCTTTCTTTCTTTCTTTCTTTCTCTTTCTTTCTTTCTTTCTTTCTCTTTCTTTCCTTCTTTCTTTTTCTTTCTTTCTTTCTTTCTTTCTTTCTTTCTTTTCTTTCTTTCTTTCTTTCTTTCTTTTTCTTTCTTTCTTTCTTTCTCTCTTTCTTTTCTTTCTTTCTTTCTTTCTTTCTTTCTTTCTTTCTTTCTTTCTTTCTTTCTTTCTTTCTTTCTTTCTTTCTTTCTTTCTTTCTTTCTTTCTTTCTTTCTTTCTTTCTTTCTTTCTTTCTTTCTTTCTTTCTTTCTTTCTTTCTTTCTTTTCTTTTCTTTTCTTTCCTTTCAATTCCGTGCAGTGGAAGGATGGAGACCTAACCACTAGACCGCCAGGGAAGCCCTTAGCCACGCTAGCCCTCATCCATGGTTTTCAGGATCATTGAGAATCATTCATCTGACGGGATGGACTGGAAAGATCTTGTCCGTGCATGCAGGAGAGATCCATTGGGGGTTCCAGAACTTGGGTCTCTTGGCAAGGGCGTATCATCTTTGACATGGAAGGGACTAGGCCAACGGTGGTCTTAGAATGAATGGAGTGTGCAAAGAGGTAGAAAGAGAGGTTCCCGACTTGGGGGGGGGGGGGAAGCCCCAACCACGTCGCCTCGTCCTCCATCCACACCGATCAGGGTCACGGGCAGAACACAAGGGACGGCTTCCCTCACTGGGGGCCCCGAACTTAGAATCTCTCATCTCTGCAAAAAGACAAGCAGTGCTGGGCGGGGCTGGCAGACTCTCTTCTTCTCATGGGACTGATCTTGATCTCCATAGCTCAGAAAACACGTGCGAACACTCAGAAGATACCCAAGCACAGTGTCCTTTACCTGGCTCCCTGTCGCCCACTCTCTGCCTCTGTCTCTGTCTCTGCCACTCGCTCTCTGTCTCTTTCTTTCTCCCGGTCGGTCTTTCTCTCTCTCTCTCTCTCTCTCTCTCTCTCTCTCTCTCTCTCTCTCTCTATCTATCTCTCTCTGTCTCTCTGTCTGTCTCTCTCTCTCCCCTTCCCTCCCTCCCTCCCTCCCTCCCTCCCTCCCTCCCTCTCCCTCTCTCTCTCTCTCTCTCTCTCTCTCTCTCTCTCTCTCTCTCTGTCTCTATGTCTCTCTGTCTCTCTGTCTCTCCCTCCCTCCCTCCCTCCCTCCCTCCCTCCCTCCCTCTCTCTCTCTCTCTCTCTCTCTCTCTCTCTCTCTCGCTCTCCCCCATCCCTGCTCTTCCTCCCCCACTTTATCTCTTTCTTCCCGCCTCCTCTCTTTCTTTCTCTCTGTCTCCCTCTCTGTCTCTCTCTGTCTCTCTGCCTCTCCGTCTCTGTCTGTCTCTCTGTCTCTCTCTCCACCCCAGCGGGCCCGCCCCGCCACCCCGCCACCCCACCCCCCCACCCCCACCCCCACCCCGTCTCTCCCTCCCTCCTCCCTCTTTCTCCTCTCTCTCCCCCTCCTGGCCTCTCCCCCACTTTCTCCCTTCCTCGTTTTCTGTCTCCCTCTCCCTCACCCATCCCCACTCCCACTCCCCCTCCCCCCATTCCCGGTCCTGTGGCATCCTCATTTTCCATGAGAACTCATGGAGACGGAAGGGATGTTGGACTGATGTTCGCATGCTACCGGATCCCCCTTCCACGGGGATAGCTGCATTGCCTTTGGCAGGCCATGGCGGGTGGGGGTGGTGTCTTTTCTTCTGTATCGGTAGAAATGCTTTGAAGAGGAGGCAGGATGGGCATAGGTCCACTGCCTCACAGCAAGGCCCTTAGGGAGCATTTCAGTGAATCGGGACAGAACATTTTTCTCCGTGCGGGGAGGGAACCGGAATCGGGCACGGCACCCGGAAATGGACCGCTTTGGCACACGGATGAGTGCGAATTTAAGGCGCTTCAGAAACGACGGGTGGGCGACAAGGACGCTCTGCCGCTCTGCCTCTCCCTCTTCTTCCTGACCCGAAAGGAGGACCAAAATCTTCCTCGAGAAGGAACTCAAGCTCAAGCTCAGAGCCCGCCGTTTCGAGTGACTCCTGGCTTGGGCTTCTCCTGCGTGGGGGTCACAGTGCACGCGTTCCTCAGCCGTGGGTTGCTCTCTTCTCGAGCTGTCTTTTGGGGACAGGGGCCTCTCAGGCAAGAACTCAGAAGGATCGTTGAGGAAACATCGTTTTTCCTCTCCCACGACTGATGAATGCAGACAGACACAGAGGAATCCCGCCCCCGCTTCCACCCCCGCCCCGCACCCCAATTGAGAGGAGTCGCCGGACATCCTTGGGGTGGTCACACACAGCCAGCCTCCGTGGCTCTTCTATGTTGCCAGGCTCCCTGGCCTCCACTGCCCCCCGCACGCCCCCAGTGAGGTTGCATCATCGATCCTAGTGTCAATGCTGTGAGAAGATAAGCTTTTCAAAATAAAATTCTCCCTGCCTTTCCTGCCCAAGAACACCGTGAACACCTACTGTCATGTGCAGTGCTTATTGACCCACCTGGAGCAGAGGACCCTCTCTGACCGACACCCTCCCCACCCCACCCCACCCCGCCCCACCCCACCCCACCCCCAGGAACTCACTCGCTCCGAGTCATCTCATCGAGGAGAGGGTGTTTGGTTCTCTGTCTTAAATGGGTGGCCCAATGACACATCATCTCCTAGTAAGCCATCAGGTTCACCAGTTCGGGTTCGGTGGCGTGAAGCACATTTACGTCCTCCTTGAGTTTGACTTTGAAAGTCTTGGGGCCCTGAGTAGGCCGCCCCCAAATGTGCCTCCGTGGCACAGAGATGTTTTGGAATTAGACTGACACCACCACGAGAGGGACACTCTGACTCTCTTTTACTTCTCCCCTCTGAAATCGGGAAGAAGATCTCTCACGTGAAAGGGGAGGGGGGCGGGAGGTGTAGAGATCGTGACGAACTGAACCGCCCTCGTGTCTCATGAAATGTTCACGAATCATCTAAGTAAGATTGCTCATAACAAATAGAGGGCATAGATGTTAACGAGATTAGAACGTTTAAGGGGAACTTTCCCCCCAGTGATTGTTTTCCATAGGCCGACTTCAAGACTTTCCAACATCTCTGGTCATCTCTAGGCTTCGAGGTTGGCTAAGTGCCATGACAGGGTGAAATCTCAGCGAGCGTCTACATCATCTCCACATAAGATAAAATACTGAAATGTTCATGGCTCCACAAGTCTAAGGGTCTCCCTGCTTTGGACCTTTTACGGAGGAGAGACTGAGCATGTTTGGTTCCATGCCTAGATAGATCTTGTGCTTTAGGGAAAGAGCGTACTCGGTAGGAGCCTGGACTTCTACAAAGTATTCCATGTTCACAGGGTTCACTGTGGTTGGCTTCCTTACTTTCACTGACTGAAGAAAAAAACAAAAAAACAAAAAAACAAAAACCAAAAAAGCAGACAGTGTCCAAGGACGAGGCATTCTAAAGAAGGAACGGAACGTGCGTGGTCCAAGCTACCTGATGTCGCCATCCTCATGGTAGGAAGAGGACTTTTTTGGGGGAGTGGGGAGGCAAAGTAGAAGATATGCAGATAATGTTTGGGGGAAGGAGAAAGAGATTTTAGTCCTAAAGGTGGTCATTTCTCAATGGAAAAGAAAGAAAACAAGGGACAGGCTAAAAATGGGCACAGACAATTGGAAAAGGTGTGTGAAGAAAATGGTCTTTGGAAAGGAATCTGATCCGTGGTCAGGACTGACTGGATAAGATGAGGATGGATTCAAAGACAGAAATGAGTTTTCGTATCAACGTGGAACAAGTGCAAAAATAGAATTTAGTTGTCTCTCTGTGTTAAAAGGACAAGGTTTGGGTTTTTCTTTCATCGGTCTGCTCTGTCCATCATGAGAGATTGGATTAGGAAAGGTTTCTTCCTTTATCTTTAAGGAGAGAAGGAAGGAAGGAAGGAAAGAGAGAGAGAGAGAGAGAGAGAGAGAGAGAGAGAGAGAGAGAGAGAGAGAGAGAGAGAAGGAGGGAGGGAAGGAAGGAAGGAAGGAAGGAAGGAAGGAAGGAAGGAAGGAAGGAAGGAAGGAAGGGAAAGGAAGCAAGAAAGAAAAGCTTATGCCTTGTCAAAAGTCATCACTTATTTTCTAGGTTGCCGTTATCAGGTCTCGGAGGACTCACATCAGCTTAGTCCTCTCGAGATTCAAAGAAGCAGGTGTGGCTCAGAACTGACGAAGAAGCTTCTCTCTCTGCCTAGCAAGTCTCTCCTTGGGACGTTGGTGACATGGCTAGCGAAGCACTGTTTCACAGCGACCTATATCCGATTAAGTGCTTTACAACCTTTTGGATATTTTGGACACACTTGCCCCTATATTGAAGGACAGGTGATGTCCTTTGGACTTAGAACGCACTTTGAGTTAGGATGCAGGAGGAGAGGGCCCTCGAAATAGCCCAAAAATGTGTTCTCTCTCCTGAGAAATGAGAGAGATGAAACTGAGTACGTTTCTCGGAGAGGTTCGATGACACGGGAAGCGTTGTCAAAGAGGAAGGAACAACGTGAAGTCTTCTTCGGCTTGTGTCTGTACACCGATGTGTTCTTCTGACTGTTCCAGAAATGATGGGATGTTTCTTCCTGGAAGTCTTCTCTGCCCTGGCATAAAGGGTGGTCTGTCGTCGTCACAATGGAGGCTCACACGAAAGGGACCGAACCCAGTATCAGGGAGATGTTCTAACCGACTTTCATGCCAAGGCAGCAACAACAGCCTGTTGAAAGGTGGTGGGGGTGGCGGGGCACACGTGGACCAAGTCCATTCTGTCCTGTCAACAGCCGGTCGGTCGGGGCTATGGCAGACGGGAGACGGCGGCCCGGCGGCCGGTTGGTTACTCCCTGGCCAACCTCCCCCCTCCCCCACCCCCACCCCCCACCCCCACCTTGCCTTCCTTCACCCACCCATGGTGCCTTGAAGATGACTCCAACTGTACATAGACATTGGCGGGAAGATCTCTACAGTCTACCGGCAACGTCTGACCTGTCACGCTTGTGACCCTGTGGGGGAAAAATTATTTTTCCCTCTGGAAAGAAAACCTCCTCTCTCTGGACCCTCTGAGCCCCAGCCGCTGGACTTCATTCCACTGCCACTTAGTAGGGGTCATCCAAACATTCTTGTGGCCGTAGGTATGTCTCCCGTGTGGGTTGAAGTCTTCCCTCACTCACTGCAAGACTCATGTCCTCACCGTGGCACAGAGACTGTTAAAAAACCAAAATGTGTTTGCCACTTGGGGTCTACCTTCCACAGCCTCCCCTGTGATCAGATCACGGTACCCGCTTCGCCGGGCAAATCCTACAATCCTTCACAGAAGCTCTTGCAAACTTTTTGGAACCGTCACTCGTCCAGTCACGCTCGATCATCAGGCAAGGTCGGCAGAACCGATGGAAAGACTGGACTCCAAGAAGAGCAAGGATGACTTACACGGGGTTGAATGAACTGATGAATAGGATGATAATGTGTATGACTACTTGTGTAAAGTAGGTAGGACGGATAGGGGAAGCGGGGGATAACTTAGGGGGTTGGGATGAACATAGACACGTTACTGTACATAAAATCGGTAATCAACAAGCAAGCGCCTCCTACCGTACAGCACAGGAAACTCTACTCAATACTTTGTAATAAGCCTATGAGAGAAAAGAATCTGAAAAACAAAACCTATATAAAATACCTATATATATATATATATATATATATATGTATATATATATATATATATATATATATATATATGTATACATATACACACACACACGTATGTATATGTACATATATACGTGTGTGTATATACATACACATATATATATGTGTATATACATATACATATATATATGTATATATATACATATATATATACATGTATATATATACATATGTATATATATATATATATATATATATATATATATATACATATATATATAGAGAGAGAGAGAGAGAGAGAGAGAGGGAGGGAGGGGGAGAGAGAGAGAGAGAGAGAGAGAGAGAGAGAGAGAGAGAGAGAGAGAGAGGGAGAGAGAGAGGGAGGGAGAGAGGGAGGGCGAGGGAGAGAGGGAGGGGGAGGGAGACAGAGAGACAGAGAGACAGAGACAGAGAGACAGACGGATTAGGACTGATTCTTAAATCTTTTGTTTTCCAGATACAAGGAAAAACAAACAAACAAAACCCAATTTTGTGTTTTGTTTTTCTTTTTGAAGATGGGCATCCATTTGGTAACTTATACCTCTGTCAGCAGGATGGAACCGCTGATCTTTTTCTCCCTACCTTCCTTAATTCAGAAACTCTCAGTGAGGCTTCTTATTTCCTTGGCAACAGAGTTATTTGCATACGTTACTTGGAGGCCAAAATTATGTTTCCATAAAACGGGGATACTCACTTGTGGATATGAAGTTCTGGAGCTACTCGTTTCCCTTAGGGTGTTGTTCTTAACCTGAAAACTGGACTGCCTCCCGAAGTTTTTTGAGTTCCCTCCAATATCTGGCTGGCTACGGCTCTCTCCATGAACGTTTGCCATTTTCGCCCACCCTTTTGACTTGGCCTCACTGAGAACTAAAATGGCCCTTTGCCTGAAGCCGTGCAAACGGAAGCTAGAGAACTTGACGAAACGGCCACAACGGCTCCTATGGAAACAATCCTCGTGCCTGTTTCTTTGAGAGCCACTCCGAAATTTGAACCAAACACCCGATGACATCATCAGAGGTGTTTCAGACTTCTAAAGTTGCTTCGACCCTGACATCTAGAACTCTCCTTCACACACACACACACACACACACACACACACACACACACACACACACTCACACCTACACACACGAGTCACCAGCTCAGCTTTAATATGTTCCAAGGAACTTTCAGAGGAGGGAACGGTTGGGCTCCAGAGTAGGCCGCCCCAAAATGTGCCTCCATGCTCTATTGATTATTTTGAATTCAAGTGACTTAAGGACCGGCCAGCACAAGAGGGACACACTGGCCCTCCTTTCTGTCCTCCTGCGGAGGAAGATCTCAAGTGAAGACATCATCTGCTTCCATGCAATGTCCATGATTCTCAAATGGTGTAGTGGGGTTTCCTGGGTTAGGAAAAGGAGGGGACACCTTTTGCTTGGATGAAAGGCCTGTTTCTCACACAACCTCCTCCCATCCCTTAGCTCTCTCCCTCCTTCCCTCCCTGCAGTTTGGAGGGGGCAGCCTAAGGGTGGGGAAATTGGGGAAAGAAAAAAGACAGAGCCATTCATTAAAGAGAAGCTCGAGGCAAAGTCAAAGGCTCCGACTTGACCGGAGAGCTTTCTGCATTTGAATGGAGCGATTGAACGAGGCCCTGCCGAATGAATCGTCCGGACCTCCCCTCCCCCGCTCCTGGCAAAGGTCAGTCCAGGGGACTTAGGAAGGAGCTCTGGAGAAGGAACGGGGGGTGGGGGTGGGGGTGGGGGTGGGGGTGGGGGCGGGACCAACAGACAATAGCTGCTGACTGCCTGCCTGCCTGCCTGCCGGGCTGAGGCCTGAGGCCTGAGGCCTGAGGGCCACCACGCTGGCTCCTGCAACACAATCCCTTCCAAGAAACTGCTGTGATGACTATTTGGCAGTGAAGGATCCAATCTGAACTCTCTTGGCCTAGTTCTGCAGAAGGCCCGAGTCTCAGCTACGACAGATTCTCTGGATTTCTTGGCACATGGACTGACCCGCACCCTCCCGTCCTGTCAGATCCTCCTTTGTACACACGCCTCCACTCACTGGAAGGGTTCTTTGGCCTCGTCCAGAAAACGAACACACAAAAAGAAACACACAAACAGACTGAAATGATGTGTTGGTATTTATTGGAAAGAAACAGGGTCCTCTCACACACCTGAGGGCAGGAAGCGAAGGCAGGTTCTCGGCCGGAGGGGGACGGGGTGTGAACCGAGGTCGGTCAGCGGCCCCCTGCCCCCGCTTCTCTCCCAGGTCACGTGGGCCCCCCTTCCCCGCCTCTCTCTGCGACCCCCCACCCCCACCCCACCCCACCCCACCCCACCCCACCCCACCCCACGCCCTGGTTCTGATATTTCACTCGGGGAGACTTCTCTAGGCCGGCCGAGATGCCAGCTTGCTGTCCTGCCGTTTCATGTCCATCTCTATCAGCCATGCCCAAAAGGCACGGGAAGTCATGGACAGCAGATAGCGCACCCAGAGTTGTGTTGTGGTGTGTGTGTGTGTGTGTGTGTGTGTGTGTGTGTGTGTGTGTGTGTGCCTGTGTCTGTCTGTGTGTGTGTGTGTGTGTGTGTGTGTGTGTGTGTGTGTGTGTTTGGTGGGGTTTCTGTTTGCGTTGTGTGTTTGCTTTTGGTTTGGCTTTGTTTTTTTTTTTTTTTTTTTTTTTTTTTCTTCGATAAACTCGCCCCATTTGGGAGTCGGGTGGAACACGGTGGGTGTCTCCTGGCCTGCCGCCCTAACGAACCCCAAAGAAACTCATTTTGGGGTCTCAGCTAGCCAGGCCCCCTTTCTTGGAATTCTGGTTCCACAAATCCGTCTCGTGTCCATGGAATTCTCAGGTCCGGCCATCGACCCTAAGGACGGGGAGGGAAGGTTTTGTCCCGGGGACACCTTCCTTCCTTGCCCGCCTCCTTGGGGTTCCGGACGCTTCGGTATGCTGACGTGCCGTGCCCTCAGCTCCACCCCGACCCCCACCCCAGCCCCCGCACACACACACACACACACACACACACACACACACACACACACACACACCTCCCCCCCCCCCCCCCCGTTTTTGGGAACTCTGTGTACAGGGGTGGTGTTTTTCACAGCCAAACACACTCTCACCGTAAGACCCGGCCCTCGGGGGACTCCTTGCTATGAATGGACCCGAGGTGACGCGGGGAGTCGAACGGCTGAGGTCCCACGCAGAAACCTGCACGCGGACCTTGACGGTGGCGGTTGTTTTTAATTCCTCACTGCCAAGAACTCTCTCGGAGGTGACCGAGACATGTCTTTCAGGAGGTGAATGGACACACACATAGCCTGGGGACGAGCCATAGGTAACCTTCTTTCTCGGAAGAGAAAAACCATGGACGGGATGAACAGGTCAGCGTGGTGGTGGCGGATGGTGGATGAATAGGCGGAGGGCAGAGGACGTTTAAGGCAGGGAAACTCTCCAGAGGTAGGATCCTGATGGTATGAAAAGAAACGTTTTGCATAGGGCACTACCTGAGATTGGGTGAATCGAAGGGACCTACCTCTATGGGCCACCACCCCCTCCTCCCCACCACGAAAGCGCCCCGAACAAGCCTGCTCTTTTTACCCCAGTTGAAGACCCTTTCTAAAGCCAGAAGGCAAAAAATGACCATGAGAAATCTGACCAGCCGTCGCTTGGGACAACAGTGAGGCCAATGAATCCAGTGAAAAGTTGACAGATGGGGCCTGGGTCCCTTGGCTCGACCCCTTCGCTGAGAAGCCAAAGCCTAAAGCCTTTTACACGGGGATGAGCTTTTACACACCTAGGTTTCTTCGGCCAGTGCAACGTTCGTGAAACACGCTAAAGGAAAATGATCGATCGATGTGTTTGCCGTCTGCCTGAGCGCACGCGATACGAAATAGAGACCGGGGGAGGGGGTGTGTGCTGATGTTCGGGGTCTAATGGGAGAAACCTTGGAGGGTTTTTGCCCTTAGGGTGCCTTGGTCTGGGGTGGACTTGTGTGCGCTGAGAACGAGGGCCGTTATTGAAGGCCCTGTGCAGATTTTGGACACCATGATCCATGGAACCCTGAAGTTTTGGAACCTAGAAATCTTTTGGTCTGCATTTGAGTTGGAAATCTTCTCCTTGACAGAGAGAAGCACACGGAAGGAGGAGGAGGAGGAGGAGGAGGAGGAGGAGGAGGAGGAGGAGGAGGAGGAGGAGGAGGAGGAGGAGGAGGGGGAGGGGGGGAGGAGGCGGAGGAGGAGGAGGAGGAGGAGGAGGAGGAGGAGGAGGAGTGGGAGGCGGAGTGGGAGGACGAGGAGGAGGAGGAGGAGGAGGACGAGGACGGGGACGAGGTGGAGGAGGAGGACGAGGAGGAGGAGGACGAGGAGGACGAGGAGGGGAAATGGAACTTCATGATGAGCAGATCAGCTTTTCGATGTCAGCAAGGCGCCCGCCGCCCAGTTCTCTGGGTGAACTGTCTTGATCTTGCACATCTCTACCGCCTCCGAAATGTGAACACAGCCTGCGGTGGCCTGACTGAGACTAAGGCCAGTGGACTGGATGAGGTAGAACCTGAAACCAAAGGGAAGGAAAAAGAAAAAGAAAAAACGGAAACAAACAAACAAAGAACCCAAAAGATAACAACGGGGGAGGGGAGGGGGAAGTGGTCTCTTTAAGAATACAAACCGGTGGAAGGGCTCCCTCACCCAAACACTAATTCGCCGTCTCCTTCGGGACCAACACGAATCTTAAAAGTCTTTCCCCACAGATAATAAAAAGCCTTAGCCATCGGAGGAAGTAAACGTCACCTATTCCAACGGTTCTTTATAAATAAGCGAGAGAGCGAATTTTCGATTGTACTACCTGCTTCGTGGCTGACTAAAAGTTTTTAAATGAGAGCTATGAAATCTCTGGTCATGTCGATCTCTAGGTAGGTATGTACGTATATATGTATGTATGTACGTATGTATGTATGTAGGTAGGTAGGTACGTACGTACGCATGAGACAGACCTACAGACATTTTGGTAAAAGACTGGGGAGTGGCCTAGGGCCAAACAGACCTTCCCAGCTAAAGAACAGAGGCCCTGGGGGCCTGAGTCTCAGACACACACCCGCACACCCACCCACCCACAACCCCCCCCGCCACACACAGACACGCACGCACGCACACACACACACACACACACACACACACACACACACACACACACACACACAAGAGGCTCTCGGGAGTAAAAGATTAACTTTACCTCTGTAGACACCCACGACTATACCTAGTTGTCCCAAGACGAGGTGCTCCACTGTACATTGAACCCTTATCTGTTCCTGTGCTTTCTTGCAGAAAATTCTCATGTGCTTCTTTCCCCTCGTGGAAGCGCTTGCTATTCCCCATAGGTAGCCACCGTGCAACCGGCTGCTGCAGATCCGATCATTTGGAGGATTTCTGGAAATGATCGGTGATCCCGAGACAAACTCTCCCTTCCGTGATCAGAGCAACTCGTGGAGGTGTCTCTCCCCCCCCACCCCCACACCACCTTCTCCCTTGTGTACCAGCTGTCTCTTTTAATAAAAATAATAATAATAAAATAAATAATAATAAAAAAGTGTTGCTTTGCTGACCTTAGAGTCTTGTGGAAGCGATCTTCGTTTCTATGGCACTGCTGTGCAAGAATCTGGAAACGGCCTGGTAACAGGTACGTCTCTAGCTCCCTTCTAGAGCTGGCCTGTTCCTACGTACGGATCCGAGTGCCACAATTAACTTGGGAAAGAGCTCTCTTGAAGGGCCTAGGAGGAAGCACCCCCGAATTATTCAGTCTACTAGAGAGGGACCCAAAGGGTTTTGCAAGTTCACGTGATCTAGGATGAACCCTCCGGCTGAGAATAGCCAAGGTCAAGGTATGGGTTTTATGAAACTAGGCATGTCTTTAGGGTGATCGGCATTCGAGGTCATCCTTTTCTTCTACCTATCTACGTCGACCCCAAATCCAATAAGTTCACGGGAGTGAACCAAGTTCGTCAGCAAGAAAAAGAACTTGGGGATGATGGCTGACACCGTCTAAAGTCTCAGGAAATGTTCACGGGTCATCTCGTCGTCATGGGATTTAGAACAAGTGATTTCGATCGCTCTAGGTGGAGGAACTCCTTAAGGAAGTTTATGTTTTTTGGTATGTCTACTTTCAAACAGTTTCTC
>NC_089239.1:432500-437500 GCF_963924675.1 Phocoena phocoena
GGTTCTGGGCTTTGCGTGTCTGCTTCCGACAGACCTCCACCGTTCGAGAGAGGATGAATTCCTGCGTTGTTCTCTGAGTGCTTGCCTGGTTTCGGTTTGCCAGTCCCCGCCTTCCCTCCCTCCCTCCCTCCCTCCCTCCCTCCCTCCGTCCGGGCAGCCGGGGATCTTGCTCGTGACCCTCTGGGCACCCCGTGCCGGCCGCCCCGGGCCCCGCCGGAGTCTCTGTGGGATTTGCCCCCGCCGAGGAGTCGCGTGGGGAGCGCGTTTCCTTCGAGGCAGCCTCCCGGCGACATCTCCCCAGCTCCGCCCCCCCCCCCCCCCCCCCACACACACACCGTCTGCTGCCGGGATCGCGCCGTGTCGTGCCGACCCGGGAGCTAGCTCCGAGATGGACGCCTCCGGGCCGCGCCAGAGGCCCGCCGCCTCGCCCCAGCGGGCTGAGCTCGGGCGTTTGGGCGGCCCGGCGACGCTGCCGCGTCCTCGGTGGCCGGCCGGCGACAGGGACCCGGCCCGGGGACGTTGGAGCCGTTGTCGGGAGCCACCTGGCGGCCGCTTTTATATTGTCCCTTGTCTCTGGAGCTTCGGCGACCTTCGAGAGGGCTGTGACTCGGCCGCCGGGCCCGAGGCCGAGTTCCGGGAGCCAGGCGACGCTGGCGGTGACTGTCCCGGTGGCGCCCAGGCGTGGGCGCCTCCTGCTGTCGCTTGAGATTGGGCGTGCAGGCCTATGAGGGTGTGACCGTCGCCGCGCTCTCGAGCCGTTCTGTGGGGCCGCCTGGCCTGGTCGACCAGCATCCGGCCGCGGGGACCGACCCGGCCACCCGACCCTCCTTCCTTCCTTCCTTCCTTCCCTCCCTCCCTCCCCCCCCACCCCCCCCACCCAGCCCGGTCACCACAGCGCCCCGCTCCGGAGGTGGGGACCGGCCCATGCCCGTGCGTTTAGGCCGGTGGAGGGCGCGACGGGCTCGTTGGCGGGCGCGCGTGGGTCCGTCTGGGTCGTCGGATTCTTTCTGACCGATGCTTTTCCGAGTCGGACTCCGGAGGTGGGGACCGGGCTGGGCCGCGAGGGGTGACCCGGAGAGAGAGGCACGGGCCCGAGTGCGGTCCCTCGTGGGCTCCGGTCGCCTGGGAGGTGCCTCCGTGCGAAAATGTTTCCAAGTCCCCCTGGGTCCGGGGACGTGGACGGACCGGGACCTGCTCGCGCGGGTGGCCGGGGAGGGCGCACCCGGCCCTGTAGCGGGCCCACGTCGGTCCCGGTCGGCGGACGCGACTTTTTCTCACCCTCCCCCGCCCCCTCCTCCATCGCGAGTCCCGGCCGGGGTGGGGGGTGGCGGTGGGGACCGGCCCGAGCCGTACCGGGTGGCCCGGATAGGGCGGCCTGGGCCCGGGTGCTGTCCCTCGTGGGCCCCGCTCGTCAGAGGCGGCAGAGTGGGATATTCCCTTTTCTTTCACCAAGTCTTCGCCCGGGGACTCGGAGGGACCGCGGTACCTGCTCGCGCGGGCGATCCGGGGAGGGCGACCCCGGCCCGCTCGCTGCCTCTGCCATGTTTTCCCGCCCCTCCCCTCCCCTCCCCTCCCCTCCCCTCCCCTCCCCTCCCCTCCCCTCCCCTCCCCTCCCCTCCCGCGCCGCCCCACTTTGCCGCCACGCTCCTCGGGTCGACCAGATGGCCCCCGAGAGAGGTCCGGGGCTGGTGTGGATGGGGAACTGTTGGGGACAGGTGGCCGGGCCGAGGTCCCGGGGAGCCCCCCCGAGGTTCGTGGATGGGCCCCGCTGCCGGGCGCCGTGATTTTTTTCGCCTGAAATGGGCCTTTTCTGCCACCAGGTAGGTGCTGACACGGTCTCCTCTGGCGTCTGTCGCTGAGGATGCTGGGACTCTGGACGCGCGCAGGGCGCTGGGCTTTGGGCCGCCGTCAGGCGCCCGAGCCGGCCCTTGCCACTTGAGCCGCCCGCTTGGGCCTGCGCGCCGGCTCTCGTGTGTGCGCCCGGCTGACCCCGACCCGCGGTGCCGCCTCCGGTCTCTGGCTCACCCGAGGGCGGCGGGGCGAGGTGGCGCGTGGGTCTTCTACCCCGCGTGACTCCCCTTCCCCGCTGCGGGCACCCGGTGGTGGCTGAGACGACCCCACCCCGCAGGCTCCGTGCCACGTGTCAGGCGTTCTCCTCGCGGGGTCGTCGGCCACGGTTGCCTGAGAAAGAGGAGAGAAGGGGGGGGCGCTGGGTGCCGGCTGAGGCTGAAGCAGGCTCCTCTGGTGAGGGTCCTCGCCGTGCCCCCCTCCCCCCCTCGGGGCCCTTGTGGCCCCTGGCTCCCTGGATTGACTGATCGATGTGGTGATGTCGCGCTCTCCTGGGCCGGGCCTTAAGTCGCGCCAGACGAGGGACGGACGTTCTTGGCGAACGGGGCCGCTCTTCTCGTTCTGTCCGCGGGCCCCTCGCCTCTCTTGTCACGCCCTGCCGGCCTGCCGACGGGTGTGTGGGAGGCAGGGGTGGTGGTCTCCGGCCCTGACCTGCGGTCTCCCGCCTCCTCGCCTCGCGGCGTGGGCGGGGCCGTGGTCCTCGGACGCAGCAGACGCTCTCGCTTCGCCTCCTTGGCGTGTGCCTCGCGAGCGGTCCCCCCCGCGTCGGTGGGGGGCCGTCCCGCCGCTGCGCCGCGCGCCCGCTGCCGGCGCGTGAGCGTGACTTGCTTGGTCCTCTCTGGTGCCCCTGGAGCGCTCCAGGTCGTCCCTCAGGTGCCCGAGGCCGAGCGGTGGTGTCATTCCCTTTTCCCAGCGTGCTCCTCGGGGTCTCCGCCGCGGTGGTGTGTCCCCGTGAGTGGCTCTCTTGGTGGGGGGTCGAGACGGTAAAGGGCGGGGGCTTGCCTCTGGTTTCTCTCCCTCGGTGGGGGGGACAGGTGCCTGCCGCCTCGTCGCCGTCGTCCTCCCACGGTGTGCTGTGGGGGGACTGACTGTGGCCGGGCCGACGCCGCGTGTGCTGCCGCCCCCCACTTGTGAGCGTGTGTGTGCGCTTGGGGGGGGGGAGTCGCACACGGGCCGTGTGCTTACCCATACCGCAGACCCCCCCCGCCCCTCCCACGGCCGGTCGTGGACTTGGCGGCTTGTGGAGCGCCTCCGTGGGCCCGAAGGGCAGAGACGATGGGTGGGGGATGACGCACCCTCGGTGAGAAAAGCCTTCTCTAGCGATCCGAGAGGGAGCCTTGGGGTACCGGACCCCCCAGCCGCTGCCCCTCCCAAGCGTGCAGTGGCCGCGGTGGCCACTGCCGGAGCACGTGGGCAGCAGAGGCCCTCGCCCTCGCGGGAGGGCTTGCGCCGGCCCCGCGGTGGGGGCCGAGCGCCGCTCTTTGCCTACCGCGGCCCGCGCCTCCCCCCTCTGAGTCGGGGGAGGGTCCCGCCAGGCCGGCGTCCGGTGCGGGGCCGCGCGTGCGGTGACCCGCGGTGGCGAGCCCGAGGTGGGGGTCGGGGACGCACGGACGTCCCGACTAGCCCAGTCCCGCAGCCGCGAGGAGCCCGTCGCGCCTGCCCTCGCCGCGAGTCGCGGCCGGGGGCGGTGTGTGGGCACGGTGCGGGTCGCCTCGCTCGGGAGTGTATCCCTGGGGCACGAGCCCCGGGAGTCGGTCTCAGATGAAGGCGGATCTGGCGATGGACGGAGAGGGTTGAGTTCGGGCGGGACGGGGTTCCCTCCGTGTCACGTGGGGGGAACCGTCGCACACGGGCCCCGGCGGCGGGGCCGGGGCGTGGGGAAGACCCCAGGGTGGCTGGGGCCGGCCGGCGTCCCAGGCGTCGTGGGACCGCCCTCGTGTGTGTGGCGGTGGGACCCCGCGCTTGTTTCCCTGGTGGCCCGGTCGTGCCTCGGCCCTTCCTGTCCCTGGGCGGGCGCCCCTGCGCCCCTGCCCCGCGGCCTTGGCCGCCGTGTGTGCGTGCGTGCGTGCCGCCCCCTCCCCGTCGCCGCCGGCCCTCCCCGGCCCCCAGCCCTCCGCGCCCCCTTCCCCGTCTGGGATCGAGCCGGCCTCGCCCACGTGAGGGTGTCGCCCGCCCCGGCCGCCGCGGCCGGCGGCGTCCCCGGGTGGAGTGCTCACGGTCCCTGAGGCGGGGCAGTCGGGCGCGGCGGCGGAGGCGTGTGTGGGGCACGTCGGGCGGCCGGTGTGCGCGCGGGAGAGTGTTGTTGTCGCGGGGCTGGCCGCGGCTCGTGGGTGTTTGGCGGTGGTGGTCGCGAGCCCCGTGAGGGGGGGCACCCTGGTGGGGGGGCCGAGGAGGCCAGTCGGCGTCCCGGGTGCCGCGGGACCGCCCCTGCGCTGGAGGCCTCTGGCGGTGAGACCCCGTGTCGTGCCCTGGCGGCCGACTCGCGTCCGTGCCCTTAGGATGGCCCCCGGGCCCCCCGCCTCGCGGCGGCGCGCGTCCGCCCCCCGCCCGCCACGTCTTCCGTGAGGTCGTCGCCGCGTCTCCGCGACGGCGGCCGAGCCAGCCGCGCCTCGTCGGCCCTCTACCCCGTCCGTCCATCCGCCCCGTCCGTCGCCGTCTGCCGACCCCCGGGCCGCGTCCCGGTGTGTTTCGCTTCCCGGGCCTGCTGCGGCACCGCTCCGTGGTCCGCCGCCGCCGCCGCCGCCGCCCGTCCGCCGGCGTCGTTGCGTGCTGGGCGAGGTGGGGGGGACCGCCGTCCGTCCCCCCGCCGCGCCGCGCCCCCGCCCCGGCCCGGCGCGCCCGCCCGAGCGCCGGGTCGTCGGGACCCCGGCCGGCCGTTGCGGACCGGCCGCCGTGCCCGCAACGCCCCGCTCCCGTCGGGCGGGCGGGGAGGTGGGGGTGGCCGGGCCTCGGCCCGGGCCCCCGCCGCCCCCCGTCCGTGCGAGCGAGTGAGCGCGGGTGAGCGGGCACGCGCCGGCCGGCCTCCGGAGCGACCTGCCGGTGCCCGCGGCCCCGCTCCCGGGCCGCCGAGGCTGCGGGCCGCGCTGCTTTGGTGGTGGGGTTGGGGGGCGGAGGTGCGGGGAGAGCCCCGGCGGCGGGGCCGCCCGCGCCCC
>NC_089239.1:450000-462500 GCF_963924675.1 Phocoena phocoena
CTTTCTTTCTTTCTTTCTTTCTTTCTTTCTTTCTTTCTTTCTTTCTTTCTTTCTTTCTTTCTTTCTTTCTTTCTTTCTTTTCTTTTCTTTTCTTTCCTTTCAATTCCGTGCAGTGGAAGGATGGAGACCTAACCACTAGACCGCCAGGGAAGCCCTTAGCCACGCTAGCCCTCATCCATGGTTTTCAGGATCATTGAGAATCATTCATCTGACGGGATGGACTGGAAAGATCTTGTCCGTGCATGCAGGAGAGATCCATTGGGGGTTCCAGAACTTGGGTCTCTTGGCAAGGGCGTATCATCTTTGACATGGAAGGGACTAGGCCAACGGTGGTCTTAGAATGAATGGAGTGTGCAAAGAGGTAGAAAGAGAGGTTCCCGACTTGGGGGGGGGGGGGAAGCCCCAACCACGTCGCCTCGTCCTCCATCCACACCGATCAGGGTCACGGGCAGAACACAAGGGACGGCTTCCCTCACTGGGGGCCCCGAACTTAGAATCTCTCATCTCTGCAAAAAGACAAGCAGTGCTGGGCGGGGCTGGCAGACTCTCTTCTTCTCATGGGACTGATCTTGATCTCCATAGCTCAGAAAACACGTGCGAACACTCAGAAGATACCCAAGCACAGTGTCCTTTACCTGGCTCCCTGTCGCCCACTCTCTGCCTCTGTCTCTGTCTCTGCCACTCGCTCTCTGTCTCTTTCTTTCTCCCGGTCGGTCTCTCTCTCTCTCTCTCTCTCTCTCTCTCTCTCTCTCTCTCTCTCTCTCTCTATCTATCTCTCTCTGTCTCTCTGTCTGTCTCTCTCTCTCCCCTTCCCTCCCTCCCTCCCTCCCTCCCTCCCTCCCTCCCTCTCCCTCTCTCTCTCTCTCTCTCTCTCTCTCTCTCTCTCTCTCTCTCTGTCTCTATGTCTCTCTGTCTCTCTGTCTCTCCCTCCCTCCCTCCCTCCCTCCCTCCCTCCCTCCCTCTCTCTCTCTCTCTCTCTCTCTCTCTCTCTCTCTCGCTCTCCCCCATCCCTGCTCTTCCTCCCCCACTTTATCTCTTTCTTCCCGCCTCCTCTCTTTCTTTCTCTCTGTCTCCCTCTCTGTCTCTCTCTGTCTCTCTGCCTCTCCGTCTCTGTCTGTCTCTCTGTCTCTCTCTCCACCCCAGCGGGCCCGCCCCGCCACCCCGCCACCCCACCCCCCCACCCCCACCCCCACCCCGTCTCTCCCTCCCTCCTCCCTCTTTCTCCTCTCTCTCCCCCTCCTGGCCTCTCCCCCACTTTCTCCCTTCCTCGTTTTCTGTCTCCCTCTCCCTCACCCATCCCCACTCCCACTCCCCCTCCCCCCATTCCCGGTCCTGTGGCATCCTCATTTTCCATGAGAACTCATGGAGACGGAAGGGATGTTGGACTGATGTTCGCATGCTACCGGATCCCCCTTCCACGGGGATAGCTGCATTGCCTTTGGCAGGCCATGGCGGGTGGGGGTGGTGTCTTTTCTTCTGTATCGGTAGAAATGCTTTGAAGAGGAGGCAGGATGGGCATAGGTCCACTGCCTCACAGCAAGGCCCTTAGGGAGCATTTCAGTGAATCGGGACAGAACATTTTTCTCCGTGCGGGGAGGGAACCGGAATCGGGCACGGCACCCGGAAATGGACCGCTTTGGCACACGGATGAGTGCGAATTTAAGGCGCTTCAGAAACGACGGGTGGGCGACAAGGACGCTCTGCCGCTCTGCCTCTCCCTCTTCTTCCTGACCCGAAAGGAGGACCAAAATCTTCCTCGAGAAGGAACTCAAGCTCAAGCTCAGAGCCCGCCGTTTCGAGTGACTCCTGGCTTGGGCTTCTCCTGCGTGGGGGTCACAGTGCACGCGTTCCTCAGCCGTGGGTTGCTCTCTTCTCGAGCTGTCTTTTGGGGACAGGGGCCTCTCAGGCAAGAACTCAGAAGGATCGTTGAGGAAACATCGTTTTTCCTCTCCCACGACTGATGAATGCAGACAGACACAGAGGAATCCCGCCCCCGCTTCCACCCCCGCCCCGCACCCCAATTGAGAGGAGTCGCCGGACATCCTTGGGGTGGTCACACACAGCCAGCCTCCGTGGCTCTTCTATGTTGCCAGGCTCCCTGGCCTCCACTGCCCCCCGCACGCCCCCAGTGAGGTTGCATCATCGATCCTAGTGTCAATGCTGTGAGAAGATAAGCTTTTCAAAATAAAATTCTCCCTGCCTTTCCTGCCCAAGAACACCGTGAACACCTACTGTCATGTGCAGTGCTTATTGACCCACCTGGAGCAGAGGACCCTCTCTGACCGACACCCTCCCCACCCCACCCCACCCCGCCCCACCCCACCCCACCCCCAGGAACTCACTCGCTCCGAGTCATCTCATCGAGGAGAGGGTGTTTGGTTCTCTGTCTTAAATGGGTGGCCCAATGACACATCATCTCCTAGTAAGCCATCAGGTTCACCAGTTCGGGTTCGGTGGCGTGAAGCACATTTACGTCCTCCTTGAGTTTGACTTTGAAAGTCTTGGGGCCCTGAGTAGGCCGCCCCCAAATGTGCCTCCGTGGCACAGAGATGTTTTGGAATTAGACTGACACCACCACGAGAGGGACACTCTGACTCTCTTTTACTTCTCCCCTCTGAAATCGGGAAGAAGATCTCTCACGTGAAAGGGGAGGGGGGCGGGAGGTGTAGAGATCGTGACGAACTGAACCGCCCTCGTGTCTCATGAAATGTTCACGAATCATCTAAGTAAGATTGCTCATAACAAATAGAGGGCATAGATGTTAACGAGATTAGAACGTTTAAGGGGAACTTTCCCCCCAGTGATTGTTTTCCATAGGCCGACTTCAAGACTTTCCAACATCTCTGGTCATCTCTAGGCTTCGAGGTTGGCTAAGTGCCATGACAGGGTGAAATCTCAGCGAGCGTCTACATCATCTCCACATAAGATAAAATACTGAAATGTTCATGGCTCCACAAGTCTAAGGGTCTCCCTGCTTTGGACCTTTTACGGAGGAGAGACTGAGCATGTTTGGTTCCATGCCTAGATAGATCTTGTGCTTTAGGGAAAGAGCGTACTCGGTAGGAGCCTGGACTTCTACAAAGTATTCCATGTTCACAGGGTTCACTGTGGTTGGCTTCCTTACTTTCACTGACTGAAGAAAAAAACAAAAAAACAAAAAAACAAAAACCAAAAAAGCAGACAGTGTCCAAGGACGAGGCATTCTAAAGAAGGAACGGAACGTGCGTGGTCCAAGCTACCTGATGTCGCCATCCTCATGGTAGGAAGAGGACTTTTTTGGGGGAGTGGGGAGGCAAAGTAGAAGATATGCAGATAATGTTTGGGGGAAGGAGAAAGAGATTTTAGTCCTAAAGGTGGTCATTTCTCAATGGAAAAGAAAGAAAACAAGGGACAGGCTAAAAATGGGCACAGACAATTGGAAAAGGTGTGTGAAGAAAATGGTCTTTGGAAAGGAATCTGATCCGTGGTCAGGACTGACTGGATAAGATGAGGATGGATTCAAAGACAGAAATGAGTTTTCGTATCAACGTGGAACAAGTGCAAAAATAGAATTTAGTTGTCTCTCTGTGTTAAAAGGACAAGGTTTGGGTTTTTCTTTCATCGGTCTGCTCTGTCCATCATGAGAGATTGGATTAGGAAAGGTTTCTTCCTTTATCTTTAAGGAGAGAAGGAAGGAAGGAAGGAAAGAGAGAGAGAGAGAGAGAGAGAGAGAGAGAGAGAGAGAGAGAGAGAGAGAGAGAGAGAGAGAAGGAGGGAGGGAAGGAAGGAAGGAAGGAAGGAAGGAAGGAAGGAAGGAAGGAAGGAAGGAAGGGAAAGGAAGCAAGAAAGAAAAGCTTATGCCTTGTCAAAAGTCATCACTTATTTTCTAGGTTGCCGTTATCAGGTCTCGGAGGACTCACATCAGCTTAGTCCTCTCGAGATTCAAAGAAGCAGGTGTGGCTCAGAACTGACGAAGAAGCTTCTCTCTCTGCCTAGCAAGTCTCTCCTTGGGACGTTGGTGACATGGCTAGCGAAGCACTGTTTCACAGCGACCTATATCCGATTAAGTGCTTTACAACCTTTTGGATATTTTGGACACACTTGCCCCTATATTGAAGGACAGGTGATGTCCTTTGGACTTAGAACGCACTTTGAGTTAGGATGCAGGAGGAGAGGGCCCTCGAAATAGCCCAAAAATGTGTTCTCTCTCCTGAGAAATGAGAGAGATGAAACTGAGTACGTTTCTCGGAGAGGTTCGATGACACGGGAAGCGTTGTCAAAGAGGAAGGAACAACGTGAAGTCTTCTTCGGCTTGTGTCTGTACACCGATGTGTTCTTCTGACTGTTCCAGAAATGATGGGATGTTTCTTCCTGGAAGTCTTCTCTGCCCTGGCATAAAGGGTGGTCTGTCGTCGTCACAATGGAGGCTCACACGAAAGGGACCGAACCCAGTATCAGGGAGATGTTCTAACCGACTTTCATGCCAAGGCAGCAACAACAGCCTGTTGAAAGGTGGTGGGGGTGGCGGGGCACACGTGGACCAAGTCCATTCTGTCCTGTCAACAGCCGGTCGGTCGGGGCTATGGCAGACGGGAGACGGCGGCCCGGCGGCCGGTTGGTTACTCCCTGGCCAACCTCCCCCCTCCCCCACCCCCACCCCCCACCCCCACCTTGCCTTCCTTCACCCACCCATGGTGCCTTGAAGATGACTCCAACTGTACATAGACATTGGCGGGAAGATCTCTACAGTCTACCGGCAACGTCTGACCTGTCACGCTTGTGACCCTGTGGGGGAAAAATTATTTTTCCCTCTGGAAAGAAAACCTCCTCTCTCTGGACCCTCTGAGCCCCAGCCGCTGGACTTCATTCCACTGCCACTTAGTAGGGGTCATCCAAACATTCTTGTGGCCGTAGGTATGTCTCCCGTGTGGGTTGAAGTCTTCCCTCACTCACTGCAAGACTCACGTCCTCACCGTGGCACAGAGACTGTTAAAAAACCAAAATGTGTTTGCCACTTGGGGTCTACCTTCCACAGCCTCCCCTGTGATCAGATCACGGTACCCGCTTCGCCGGGCAAATCCTACAATCCTTCACAGAAGCTCTTGCAAACTTTTTGGAACCGTCACTCGTCCAGTCACGCTCGATCATCAGGCAAGGTCGGCAGAACCGATGGAAAGACTGGACTCCAAGAAGAGCAAGGATGACTTACACGGGGTTGAATGAACTGATGAATAGGATGATAATGTGTATGACTACTTGTGTAAAGTAGGTAGGACGGATAGGGGAAGCGGGGGATAACTTAGGGGGTTGGGATGAACATAGACACGTTACTGTACATAAAATCGGTAATCAACAAGCAAGCGCCTCCTACCGTACAGCACAGGAAACTCTACTCAATACTTTGTAATAAGCCTATGAGAGAAAAGAATCTGAAAAACAAAACCTATATAAAATACCTATATATATATATATATATATATATATGTATATATATATATATATATATATATATATATATATGTATACATATACACACACACACGTATGTATATGTACATATATACGTGTGTGTATATACATACACATATATATATGTGTATATACATATACATATATATATGTATATATATACATATATATATACATGTATATATATACATATGTATATATATATATATATATATATATATATATATATACATATATATATGGAGAGAGAGAGAGAGAGAGAGAGAGAGGGAGGGAGGGGGAGAGAGAGAGAGAGAGAGAGAGAGAGAGAGAGAGAGAGAGAGAGAGAGAGGGAGAGAGAGAGGGAGGGAGAGAGGGAGGGCGAGGGAGAGAGGGAGGGGGAGGGAGACAGAGAGACAGAGAGACAGAGACAGAGAGACAGACGGATTAGGACTGATTCTTAAATCTTTTGTTTTCCAGATACAAGGAAAAACAAACAA
Source organism: Phocoena phocoena (assembly GCF_963924675.1). Taxonomy (NCBI): domain Eukaryota; kingdom Metazoa; phylum Chordata; class Mammalia; order Artiodactyla; family Phocoenidae; genus Phocoena; species Phocoena phocoena. The sequence continues at coordinate 455,928 of NC_089239.1, forward strand.
ACAAAACCCAATTTTGTGTTTTGTTTTTCTTTTTGAAGATGGGCATCCATTTGGTAACTTATACCTCTGTCAGCAGGATGGAACCGCTGATCTTTTTCTCCCTACCTTCCTTAATTCAGAAACTCTCAGTGAGGCTTCTTATTTCCTTGGCAACAGAGTTATTTGCATACGTTACTTGGAGGCCAAAATTATGTTTCCATAAAACGGGGATACTCACTTGTGGATATGAAGTTCTGGAGCTACTCGTTTCCCTTAGGGTGTTGTTCTTAACCTGAAAACTGGACTGCCTCCCGAAGTTTTTTGAGTTCCCTCCAATATCTGGCTGGCTACGGCTCTCTCCATGAACGTTTGCCATTTTCGCCCACCCTTTTGACTTGGCCTCACTGAGAACTAAAATGGCCCTTTGCCTGAAGCCGTGCAAACGGAAGCTAGAGAACTTGACGAAACGGCCACAACGGCTCCTATGGAAACAATCCTCGTGCCTGTTTCTTTGAGAGCCACTCCGAAATTTGAACCAAACACCCGATGACATCATCAGAGGTGTTTCAGACTTCTAAAGTTGCTTCGACCCTGACATCTAGAACTCTCCTTCACACACACACACACACACACACACACACACACACACACACACACACTCACACCTACACACACGAGTCACCAGCTCAGCTTTAATATGTTCCAAGGAACTTTCAGAGGAGGGAACGGTTGGGCTCCAGAGTAGGCCGCCCCAAAATGTGCCTCCATGCTCTATTGATTATTTTGAATTCAAGTGACTTAAGGACCGGCCAGCACAAGAGGGACACACTGGCCCTCCTTTCTGTCCTCCTGCGGAGGAAGATCTCAAGTGAAGACATCATCTGCTTCCATGCAATGTCCATGATTCTCAAATGGTGTAGTGGGGTTTCCTGGGTTAGGAAAAGGAGGGGACACCTTTTGCTTGGATGAAAGGCCTGTTTCTCACACAACCTCCTCCCATCCCTTAGCTCTCTCCCTCCTTCCCTCCCTGCAGTTTGGAGGGGGCAGCCTAAGGGTGGGGAAATTGGGGAAAGAAAAAAGACAGAGCCATTCATTAAAGAGAAGCTCGAGGCAAAGTCAAAGGCTCCGACTTGACCGGAGAGCTTTCTGCATTTGAATGGAGCGATTGAACGAGGCCCTGCCGAATGAATCGTCCGGACCTCCCCTCCCCCGCTCCTGGCAAAGGTCAGTCCAGGGGACTTAGGAAGGAGCTCTGGAGAAGGAACGGGGGGTGGGGGTGGGGGTGGGGGTGGGGGTGGGGGCGGGACCAACAGACAATAGCTGCTGACTGCCTGCCTGCCTGCCTGCCGGGCTGAGGCCTGAGGCCTGAGGCCTGAGGGCCACCACGCTGGCTCCTGCAACACAATCCCTTCCAAGAAACTGCTGTGATGACTATTTGGCAGTGAAGGATCCAATCTGAACTCTCTTGGCCTAGTTCTGCAGAAGGCCCGAGTCTCAGCTACGACAGATTCTCTGGATTTCTTGGCACATGGACTGACCCGCACCCTCCCGTCCTGTCAGATCCTCCTTTGTACACACGCCTCCACTCACTGGAAGGGTTCTTTGGCCTCGTCCAGAAAACGAACACACAAAAAGAAACACACAAACAGACTGAAATGATGTGTTGGTATTTATTGGAAAGAAACAGGGTCCTCTCACACACCTGAGGGCAGGAAGCGAAGGCAGGTTCTCGGCCGGAGGGGGACGGGGTGTGAACCGAGGTCGGTCAGCGGCCCCCTGCCCCCGCTTCTCTCCCAGGTCACGTGGGCCCCCCTTCCCCGCCTCTCTCTGCGACCCCCCACCCCCACCCCACCCCACCCCACCCCACCCCACCCCACCCCACGCCCTGGTTCTGATATTTCACTCGGGGAGACTTCTCTAGGCCGGCCGAGATGCCAGCTTGCTGTCCTGCCGTTTCATGTCCATCTCTATCAGCCATGCCCAAAAGGCACGGGAAGTCATGGACAGCAGATAGCGCACCCAGAGTTGTGTTGTGGTGTGTGTGTGTGTGTGTGTGTGTGTGTGTGTGTGTGTGTGTGTGTGTGTGTGCCTGTGTCTGTCTGTGTGTGTGTGTGTGTGTGTGTGTGTGTGTGTGTGTGTTTTGGTGGGGTTTCTGTTTGCGTTGTGTGTTTGCTTTTGGTTTGGCTTTGTTTTTTTTTTTTTTTTTTTTTTTTTTTCTTCGATAAACTCGCCCCATTTGGGAGTCGGGTGGAACACGGTGGGTGTCTCCTGGCCTGCCGCCCTAACGAACCCCAAAGAAACTCATTTTGGGGTCTCAGCTAGCCAGGCCCCCTTTCTTGGAATTCTGGTTCCACAAATCCGTCTCGTGTCCATGGAATTCTCAGGTCCGGCCATCGACCCTAAGGACGGGGAGGGAAGGTTTTGTCCCGGGGACACCTTCCTTCCTTGCCCGCCTCCTTGGGGTTCCGGACGCTTCGGTATGCTGACGTGCCGTGCCCTCAGCTCCACCCCGACCCCCACCCCAGCCCCCGCACACACACACACACACACACACACACACACACACACACACACACACCTCCCCCCCCCCCCCCCCCCGTTTTTGGGAACTCTGTGTACAGGGGTGGTGTTTTTCACAGCCAAACACACTCTCACCGTAAGACCCGGCCCTCGGGGGACTCCTTGCTATGAATGGACCCGAGGTGACGCGGGGAGTCGAACGGCTGAGGTCCACGCAGAAACCTGCACGCGGACCTTGACGGTGGCGGTTGTTTTTAATTCCTCACTGCCAAGAACTCTCTCGGAGGTGACCGAGACATGTCTTTCAGGAGGTGAATGGACACACACATAGCCTGGGGACGAGCCATAGGTAACCTTCTTTCTCGGAAGAGAAAAACCATGGACGGGATGAACAGGTCAGCGTGGTGGTGGCGGATGGTGGATGAATAGGCGGAGGGCAGAGGACGTTTAAGGCAGGGAAACTCTCCAGAGGTAGGATCCTGATGGTATGAAAAGAAACGTTTTGCATAGGGCACTACCTGAGATTGGGTGAATCGAAGGGACCTAACCTGAGATTGGGTGAATCGAAGGGACCTACCTCTATGGGCCACCACCCCCTCCTCCCCACCACGAAAGCGCCCCGAACAAGCCTGCTCTTTTTACCCCAGTTGAAGACCCTTTCTAAAGCCAGAAGGCAAAAAATGACCATGAGAAATCTGACCAGCCGTCGCTTGGGACAACAGTGAGGCCAATGAATCCAGTGAAAAGTTGACAGATGGGGCCTGGGTCCCTTGGCTCGACCCCTTCGCTGAGAAGCCAAAGCCTAAAGCCTTTTACACGGGGATGAGCTTTTACACACCTAGGTTTCTTCGGCCAGTGCAACGTTCGTGAAACACGCTAAAGGAAAATGATCGATCGATGTGTTTGCCGTCTGCCTGAGCGCACGCGATACGAAATAGAGACCGGGGGAGGGGGTGTGTGCTGATGTTCGGGGTCTAATGGGAGAAACCTTGGAGGGTTTTTGCCCTTAGGGTGCCTTGGTCTGGGGTGGACTTGTGTGCGCTGAGAACGAGGGCCGTTATTGAAGGCCCTGTGCAGATTTTGGACACCATGATCCATGGAACCCTGAAGTTTTGGAACCTAGAAATCTTTTGGTCTGCATTTGAGTTGGAAATCTTCTCCTTGACAGAGAGAAGCACACGGAAGGAGGAGGAGGAGGAGGAGGAGGAGGAGGAGGAGGAGGAGGAGGAGGAGGAGGAGGAGGAGGAGGAGGAGGGGGAGGGGGGGAGGAGGCGGAGGAGGAGGAGGAGGAGGAGGAGGAGGAGGAGGAGTGGGAGGCGGAGTGGGAGGACGAGGAGGAGGAGGAGGAGGAGGACGAGGACGGGGACGAGGTGGAGGAGGAGGACGAGGAGGAGGAGGACGAGGAGGACGAGGAGGGGAAATGGAACTTCATGATGAGCAGATCAGCTTTTCGATGTCAGCAAGGCGCCCGCCGCCCAGTTCTCTGGGTGAACTGTCTTGATCTTGCACATCTCTACCGCCTCCGAAATGTGAACACAGCCTGCGGTGGCCTGACTGAGACTAAGGCCAGTGGACTGGATGAGGTAGAACCTGAAACCAAAGGGAAGGAAAAAGAAAAAGAAAAAACGGAAACAAACAAACAAAGAACCCAAAAGATAACAACGGGGGAGGGGAGGGGGAAGTGGTCTCTTTAAGAATACAAACCGGTGGAAGGGCTCCCTCACCCAAACACTAATTCGCCGTCTCCTTCGGGACCAACACGAATCTTAAAAGTCTTTCCCCACAGATCATAAAAAGCCTTAGCCATCGGAGGAAGTAAACGTCACCTATTCCAACGGTTCTTTATAAATAAGCGAGAGAGCGAATTTTCGATTGTACTACCTGCTTCGTGGCTGACTAAAAGTTTTTAAATGAGAGCTATGAAATCTCTGGTCATGTCGATCTCTAGGTAGGTATGTACGTATATATGTATGTATGTACGTATGTATGTATGTAGGTAGGTAGGTACGTACGTACGCATGAGACAGACCTACAGACATTTTGGTAAAAGACTGGGGAGTGGCCTAGGGCCAAACAGACCTTCCCAGCTAAAGAACAGAGGCCCTGGGGGCCTGAGTCTCAGACACACACCCGCACACCCACCCACCCACAACCCCCCCCGCCACACACAGACACGCACGCACGCACACACACACACACACACACACACACACACACACACACACACACACACAAGAGGCTCTCGGGAGTAAAAGATTAACTTTACCTCTGTAGACACCCACGACTATACCTAGTTGTCCCAAGACGAGGTGCTCCACTGTACATTGAACCCTTATCTGTTCCTGTGCTTTCTTGCAGAAAATTCTCATGTGCTTCTTTCCCCTCGTGGAAGCGCTTGCTATTCCCCATAGGTAGCCACCGTGCAACCGGCTGCTGCAGATCCGATCATTTGGAGGATTTCTGGAAATGATCGGTGATCCCGAGACAAACTCTCCCTTCCGTGATCAGAGCAACTCGTGGAGGTGTCTCTCCCCCCCCACCCCCACACCACCTTCTCCCTTGTGTACCAGCTGTCTCTTTTAATAAAAATAATAATAATAAAATAAATAATAATAAAAAAGTGTTGCTTTGCTGACCTTAGAGTCTTGTGGAAGCGATCTTCGTTTCTATGGCACTGCTGTGCAAGAATCTGGAAACGGCCTGGTAACAGGTACGTCTCTAGCTCCCTTCTAGAGCTGGCCTGTTCCTACGTACGGATCCGAGTGCCACAATTAACTTGGGAAAGAGCTCTCTTGAAGGGCCTAGGAGGAAGCACCCCCGAATTATTCAGTCTACTAGAGAGGGACCCAAAGGGTTTTGCAAGTTCACGTGATCTAGGATGAACCCTCCGGCTGAGAATAGCCAAGGTCAAGGTATGGGTTTTATGAAACTAGGCATGTCTTTAGGGTGATCGGCATTCGAGGTCATCCTTTTCTTCTACCTATCTACGTCGACCCCAAATCCAATAAGTTCACGGGAGTGAACCAAGTTCGTCAGCAAGAAAAAGAACTTGGGGATGATGGCTGACACCGTCTAAAGTCTCAGGAAATGTTCACGGGTCATCTCGTCGTCATGGGATTTAGAACAAGTGATTTCGATCGCTCTAGGTGGAGGAACTCCTTAAGGAAGTTTATGTTTTTTGGTATGTCTACTTTCAAACAGTTTCTCCCAGACCTTTTGGGTCACTTTAGGAACTTTAGAGTTGGTGTAAGCGGAATGATGGGGAGGGAATCCGTGGAACGTCTAGATCGTTTCCAAAGATGACCTACGGAAACGTTCGTGGCTCAACAAGTCTCAGTGGACCTACGTCGGTCTCCTCATTACAGAAAGACTAAAGATGTTCCGATGTATGAGTCCACACCTCTAGCATCACTTTGGGGAAAAAACATTTTTAAAAAGTGATGCTGTGTGAAAATGTACGCTTCTAGACGTGGTGAAATGGAATCATCCATTTGCCGGTCCAGAAACACTGGTGTCACAGACCCCGTTCACCACGGCTTCCTAGTTCCTGTTCGTGACCGATTCAGGTTCCTAAGGGTTCCGAATTCTTATTGTCTTTTTCTTCTTTTCTTCTCCATTCTTGGCTCAAAGAACTTTACGTTCCAAACATATTTTTTTTTTTACCTACCAAATCATAGATTGTTCCAAAAACTTTTAGGTTGAGAGATTCTTTCTTTTCTTTCTTTCTTTCTTTCTTTCTTTCTTTCTTTCTTTTCTTTTCTTTTCTTTTCTTTTCTTTTCTTTTCTTTCTTCTCTCTCTCTCTCTGTCTCTGTCTCTTTCTTTCCCTCTTTCTCTCTCTTTCTCTCTCTTTCTGTCTTTCTCTCTTTCTTTCTCTCTCTCTTTCTCCCTTTCCTTCTCTCTCTCTTTCTCTCTCTCTCTCTCTTTCTCTCTCCCGTTCTTTCTGTCTTTCTCTCTCTCTTTCTTTCTCTCTCTCTCCCTTTCCTTCTCTCTCTCTTTCTCTCTCTCTTTCGCTCTTTCCCTCTCTCTCTCTCTCTCTCTCTCTCTCTCTCTCTCTCGCTCTCTCTCTCTCTTTC
>NC_089239.1:467500-470000 GCF_963924675.1 Phocoena phocoena
AGCGCCCCGCTCCGGAGGTGGGGACCGGCCCATGCCCGTGCGTTTAGGCCGGTGGAGGGCGCGACGGGCTCGTTGGCGGGCGCGCGTGGGTCCGTCTGGGTCGTCGGATTCTTTCTGACCGATGCTTTTCCGAGTCGGACTCCGGAGGTGGGGACCGGGCTGGGCCGCGAGGGGTGACCCGGAGAGAGAGGCACGGGCCCGAGTGCGGTCCCTCGTGGGCTCCGGTCGCCTGGGAGGTGCCTCCGTGCGAAAATGTTTCCAAGTCCCCCTGGGTCCGGGGACGTGGACGGACCGGGACCTGCTCGCGCGGGTGGCCGGGGAGGGCGCACCCGGCCCTGTAGCGGGCCCACGTCGGTCCCGGTCGGCGGACGCGACTTTTTCTCACCCTCCCCCGCCCCCTCCTCCATCGCGAGTCCCGGCCGGGGTGGGGGGTGGCGGTGGGGACCGGCCCGAGCCGTACCGGGTGGCCCGGATAGGGCGGCCTGGGCCCGGGTGCTGTCCCTCGTGGGCCCCGCTCGTCAGAGGCGGCAGAGTGGGATATTCCCTTTTCTTTCACCAAGTCTTCGCCCGGGGACTCGGAGGGACCGCGGTACCTGCTCGCGCGGGCGATCCGGGGAGGGCGACCCCGGCCCGCTCGCTGCCTCTGCCATGTTTTCCCGCCCCTCCCCTCCCCTCCCCTCCCCTCCCCTCCCCTCCCCTCCCCTCCCCTCCCCTCCCCTCCCCTCCCGCGCCGCCCCACTTTGCCGCCACGCTCCTCGGGTCGACCAGATGGCCCCCGAGAGAGGTCCGGGGCTGGTGTGGATGGGGAACTGTTGGGGACAGGTGGCCGGGCCGAGGTCCCGGGGAGCCCCCCCGAGGTTCGTGGATGGGCCCCGCTGCCGGGCGCCGTGATTTTTTTCGCCTGAAATGGGCCTTTTCTGCCACCAGGTAGGTGCTGACACGGTCTCCTCTGGCGTCTGTCGCTGAGGATGCTGGGACTCTGGACGCGCGCAGGGCGCTGGGCTTTGGGCCGCCGTCAGGCGCCCGAGCCGGCCCTTGCCACTTGAGCCGCCCGCTTGGGCCTGCGCGCCGGCTCTCGTGTGTGCGCCCGGCTGACCCCGACCCGCGGTGCCGCCTCCGGTCTCTGGCTCACCCGAGGGCGGCGGGGCGAGGTGGCGCGTGGGTCTTCTACCCCGCGTGACTCCCCTTCCCCGCTGCGGGCACCCGGTGGTGGCTGAGACGACCCCACCCCGCAGGCTCCGTGCCACGTGTCAGGCGTTCTCCTCGCGGGGTCGTCGGCCACGGTTGCCTGAGAAAGAGGAGAGAAGGGGGGGGCGCTGGGTGCCGGCTGAGGCTGAAGCAGGCTCCTCTGGTGAGGGTCCTCGCCGTGCCCCCCTCCCCCCCTCGGGGCCCTTGTGGCCCCTGGCTCCCTGGATTGACTGATCGATGTGGTGATGTCGCGCTCTCCTGGGCCGGGCCTTAAGTCGCGCCAGACGAGGGACGGACGTTCTTGGCGAACGGGGCCGCTCTTCTCGTTCTGTCCGCGGGCCCCTCGCCTCTCTTGTCACGCCCTGCCGGCCTGCCGACGGGTGTGTGGGAGGCAGGGGTGGTGGTCTCCGGCCCTGACCTGCGGTCTCCCGCCTCCTCGCCTCGCGGCGTGGGCGGGGCCGTGGTCCTCGGACGCAGCAGACGCTCTCGCTTCGCCTCCTTGGCGTGTGCCTCGCGAGCGGTCCCCCCCGCGTCGGTGGGGGGCCGTCCCGCCGCTGCGCCGCGCGCCCGCTGCCGGCGCGTGAGCGTGACTTGCTTGGTCCTCTCTGGTGCCCCTGGAGCGCTCCAGGTCGTCCCTCAGGTGCCCGAGGCCGAGCGGTGGTGTCATTCCCTTTTCCCAGCGTGCTCCTCGGGGTCTCCGCCGCGGTGGTGTGTCCCCGTGAGTGGCTCTCTTGGTGGGGGGTCGAGACGGTAAAGGGCGGGGGCTTGCCTCTGGTTTCTCTCCCTCGGTGGGGGGGACAGGTGCCTGCCGCCTCGTCGCCGTCGTCCTCCCACGGTGTGCTGTGGGGGGACTGACTGTGGCCGGGCCGACGCCGCGTGTGCTGCCGCCCCCCACTTGTGAGCGTGTGTGTGCGCTTGGGGGGGGGGAGTCGCACACGGGCCGTGTGCTTACCCATACCGCAGACCCCCCCCGCCCCTCCCACGGCCGGTCGTGGACTTGGCGGCTTGTGGAGCGCCTCCGTGGGCCCGAAGGGCAGAGACGATGGGTGGGGGATGACGCACCCTCGGTGAGAAAAGCCTTCTCTAGCGATCCGAGAGGGAGCCTTGGGGTACCGGACCCCCCAGCCGCTGCCCCTCCCAAGCGTGCAGTGGCCGCGGTGGCCACTGCCGGAGCACGTGGGCAGCAGAGGCCCTCGCCCTCGCGGGAGGGCTTGCGCCGGCCCCGCGGTGGGGGCCGAGCGCCGCTCTTTGCCTACCGCGGCCCGCGCCTCCCCCCTCTGAGTCGGGGGAGGGTCCCGCCAGGCCGGCGTCC